>NC_092224.1:70978649-71111149 GCF_036320965.1 Panulirus ornatus
GGGTTTGGGAAGTGAGTCAGTTGTTGTTCGCTGATGATACAGCGTTGGTGACTGATTCGGGTGAAAAACTGCAGAAGCTGGTGACCAAGTTTGGTAAAGTGTGTGAAAGAAGAAAGCTGAGAGTAAATGTGAATAAGAGCAAGGTTATTAGGTTCAGTAGGGTAAGAGTATTAGTGAAAGAGAAGAGAGAGGCATTTGGACGATTTTTGCAGGGAAAAAATGCAATTGAGTGGGAGACGTATAAAAGAAAGAGACAGGAGGTCAAGAGAAAGGTGCAAGAGGTGAAAAAAAGGGCAAATGAGAGTTGGGGTGAGAGAGTATCATTAAATTTTAGGGAGAATAAAAAGATGTTCTGGAAGGAGGTAAATAAAGTGCGTAAGACAAGGGAGCAAATGGGAACTTCAGTGAAGGGCGCAAATGGGGAGGTGATAACAAGTAGTGGTGATGTGAGAAGGAGATGGAGTGAGTATTTTGAAGGTTTGTTGAATGTGTTTGATGATAGAGTGGCAGATATAGGGTGTTTTGGTCGAGGTGGTGTGCAAAGTGCGAGGGTTAGGGAAAATGATTTGGTAAACAGAGAAGAGGTAGTAAAAGCTTTGCGGAAGATGAAAGCCGGCAAGGCAGCAGGTTTGGATGGTATTGCAGTGGAATTTATTAAAAAAGGGGGTGACTGTATTGTTGACTGGTTGGTAAGGTTATTTAATGTATGTATGACTCATGGTGAGGTGCCTGAGGATTGGCGGAATGCGTGCATAGTGCCATTGTACAAAGGCAAAGGGGATAAGAGTGAGTGCTCAAATTACAGAGGTATAAGTTTGTTGAGTATTCCTGGCAAATTATATGGGAGGGTATTGATTGAGAGGGTGAAGGCATGTACAGAGCATCAGATTGGGGAAGAGCAGTGTGGTTTCAGAAGTGGTAGAGGATGTGTGGATCAGGTGTTTGCTTTGAAGAATGTATGTGAGAAATACTTAGAAAAGCAAATGGATTTGTATGTAGCATTTATGGATCTGGAGAAGGCATATGATAAGAGTTGATAGAGATGCTCTGTGGAAGGTATTAAGAATATATGATGTGGGAGGCAAGTTGTTAGAAGCAGTGAAAAGTTTTTATCGAGGATGTAAGGCATGTGTACGTGTAGGAAGAGAGGAAAGTGATTGGTTCTCAGTGAATGTAGGTTTGCGGCAGGGGTGTGTGATGTCTCCATGGTTGTTTAATTTGTTTATGGATGGGGTTGTTAGGGAGGTGAATGCAAGAGTTTTGGAAAGAGGGGCAAGTATGAAGTCTGTTGGGGATGAGAGAGCTTGGGAAGTGAGTCAGTTGTTGTTCGCTGATGATACAGCGCTGGTGGCTGATTCATGTGAGAAACTACAGAAGCTGGTGACTGAGTTTGGTAAAGTGTGTGAAAGAAGAAAGTTAAGAGTAAATGTGAATAAGAGCAAGGTTATTAGGTACAGTAGGGTTGAGGGTCAAGTCAATTGGGAGGTGAGTTTGAATGGAGAAATACTGGAGGAAGTGAAGTGTTTTAGATATCTGGGAGTGGATCTGGCAGTGGATGGAACCATGGAAGCGGAAGTGGATCATAGGGTGGGGGTGGGGGCGAAAATTCTGGGAGCCTTGAAGAATGTGTGGAAGTCGAGAACATTATCTCGGAAAGCAAAAATGGGTATGTTTGAAGGAATAGTGGTTCCAACAATGTTGTATGGTTGCGAGGCGTGGACTATGGATAGAGTTGTGCGCAGGAGGATGGATGTGCTGGAAATGAGATGTTTGAGGACAATGTGTGGTGTGAGGTGGTTTGATCGAGTAAGTAACGTAAGGGTAAGAGAGATGTGTGGAAATAAAAAGCGTGGTTGAGAGAGCAGAAGAGGGTGTTTTGAAATGGAGAGAATGAGTGAGGAAAGACTGACCAAGAGGATATATGTGTCGGAGGTGGAGGGAACGAGGAGAAGAGGGAGACCAAATTGGAGGTGGAAAGATGGAGTGAAAAAGATTTTGTGTGATCGGGGCCTGAACATGCAGGAGGGTGAAAGGAGGGCAAGGAATAGAGTGAATTGGAGCGATGTGGTATACCGGGGTTGACGTGCTGTCAGTGGATTGAATCAAGGCATGTGAAGCGTCTGGGGTAAACCATGGAAAGCTGTGTAGGTATGTATATTTGCGTGTGTGGACATATGTATATACATGTGTATGGGGGTGGGTTGGGCCATTTCTTTCGTCTGTTTCCTTGCAGCTACCTCACAAACGCGGGAGACAGCGGAAAAAAAAAAAAAAAAAAAAAAAAAAAAGGGTTGAGGGACAAGTAAATTGGGAGGCGAGTCTGAATGGAGAAAAACTGGGAGTGAAGTGTTTTAGATATCTGGTAGTGGATGGAACCATGGAAGCAGAAGTGATCACAAGGTGGGGGAGGCGGCAAAGATTCAGGGAGCGTTGAAGAATGTGTGGAAGGCGAGAACTTTATCTCAAAGAGTAAAAATTCTCGGAGAGTAAAAATGGGTATGTTTGATGAAATAGTGGTTCCAACAATGTTATATGGTTCTGAGGCATGGGCTATAGATAGGGTAGTGCAGAGGAGGGTGGATGTGTTAGAAATGAGATGTTTGAGGACAATATGTGGTGTGACGTGGTTTGATCGAGTAAGTAATGAAAGGGTAAGAGAGATGTGTGGTAATAAAATGAGTGTGGTTGAAAGAGCAGAAGACGGTGTATTGAAATGGTTTGGTCACATGGAGAGAATGAGTGAGGAAAGATTGACAATGTGTCAGAGGTGGAGGGAACAAGGAGAGGTGGGAGACCAAAATGGAGGTGGAAGGATGGAGTGAAAAAGATTTTGAGTGATCGGGGCCTGCACGTACAGGAGGGTGAAAGGTGTGCCAGGTATAGAGTGAACTGGAACGATGTGGTATACCACGGTCGATGTGCAGTAAATGGGTTGAACCAGGGTATGGGAAGTGTCTGGGGTAAACCATGGAAAGTTTGTGGTGCCTGGATGTGGACAGGGAACTGTGGTTTTGGTGCATAACACATGACAGCTAGAGACTGAGTGTGAACGAATGTGGCCTTTTGTCCTTTCCTAGCGCTACCTCACGGGGGGAAGGGGGATGCTATTTCATGTGTGGCGGGGTGGTGACGGAAATTAATAAAGGTAGCAAGTATGAAGTATGTGCATGTGTATATATGTATATATCTGTGTATGTATATATATGTGTACGTTAAAAAAGTAAGATTATTACTGAAAGAGAAGAGAGAGGCATTTGGACGATTTTTGCAGGGAAATAATGCAAATGACTCAGAGATGTATAAAAGAAAGAGGCAGGAGGACAATTTGTGGTGTGAGGTGGTTTGATCGAGTAAGTAATGAAAGGGTAAGAGAGATGTGTGGTAATAAAATGAGTGTGGTTGAGAGAGCAGAAGACGGTGTATTGAAATGGTTTGGTCACATGGAGAGAATGAGTGAGGAAAGATTGACAATGAGGATATATGTGTCAGAGGTGGAGGGAACAAGGAGAGGTGGAAGACCAAAATGGAGGTGGAAGGATGGAGTGAAAAAGATTTTGCGTGATCGGGGCCTGCACGTACAGGAGGGTGAAAGGTGTGCCAGGTATAGAGTGAACTGGAACGATGTGGTATACCAGGGTCGATGTGCAGTCAATGGGTTGAACCAGGGTATGGGAAGTGTCTGGGGTAAACCATGGAAAGTTTTGTGGTGCCTGGATGTGGACAAGGAGCTGTGGTTTTGGTGCATAACACACGACAGCTAGAGACTGAGTGTGAACGAATGTGGCCTTTTGTCCTTTCCTAGCGTTACCTCACGGGGGGGAGGGGGGATGCTATTTCATGTGTGGCGGGGTGGTGACGGAAATTAATAAAGGTAGCAAGTATGAAGTATGTGCATGTGTATATATGTATATATCTGTGCATGTATATATATGTATACGTTAAAAAAGTAAGATTATTACTGAAAGAGAAGAGAGAGGCATTTGGATGATTTTTGCAGGGAAATAATGCAAATGACTCAGAGATGTATAAAAGAAAGAGGCAGGAGGTCAAGAGAAAGGTGCAAGAGGTGAAAAAGAGGGCAAATGAGAGTTGGGGTGAGAGAGTATCATTAAATTTTAGGGAGAATAAAAAGATTTTTTGGAAGGAGGTAAATAAAGTGCATAAGACAAGGGAACAAATGGGAACTTCAGTGAAGGAGGCTAATGGGGAGGTGATAACAAGTAGTGGTGATGTGAGAAGGAGATGGAGTGAGTCTTTTGAAGGTTTCTTGAATGTGTTTGATGATAGAGTGGCAGATATAGGGTGTTTTGGTCAAGGTGGTGTGCAAAGTGAGAGAGTTAGGGAGAATGATTTGGTAAACAGAGAAGAGGTAGTAAAAGCTTTGCGGAAGATGAAAGCCGACAAGGCAGTGGGTTTGGATGGTATTGCAGTGGAATTTATTAAAGAAGGGGTGACTGTATTGTTGACTGGTTCGTAAGGTTATTTAATGTAAGTATGACTCATGGTGAGGTGCCTGAGGATTGGCGGAATGCTTGCATAGTGCCATTGTACAAAGGCAAAGGGGATAAAAGTGAGCGCTCAAATTACAGAGGTATAAGTTTGTTGAGTACTCCTGGGAAATTATATGGGAGGGTATTGACTGAGAGGGTGAAGGCATGTACAGAGCATCAGATTGGGGAAGAGCAGTGTGGTTTCAGAAGTAGTAGAGGATGTGTGGATCAGGTGTTTGCTTTGAAGAGTGTATGTGAGAAATACTTAGAAAAGCAAATGGATTTGTATGTAGCATTTATGGATCTGGAGAAAGTATATGATAGAGTTGATAGAGATGCTCTGTGGAAGGTATTAAGAATATATGGTATGGGAGGCATGTTGTTAGAAGCAGTGAAAAGTTTTTATCGAGGATGTAAGGCATGTGAACGTGTAGGAAGAGAGGAAATGTGATTGGTTCTGAGTGAATGTAGGTTTGCTGCAGGGGTGTGTGATTTCTCCATGGTTGTTTAATTTGTTTATGGATGGGGTTGTTAGGGAGGTGAATGCAAGAGTTTTGGAAAGAGGGGCAAGTATGCAGACTGTTGTGGATGAGAGAGCTTGGGAAGTGAGTCAGTTGTTGTTCGCTGATGATACAGCGCTGGTGGCTGATTCGTGTGAGAAACTGCAGAAGCTGGTGACTGAGTTTGGTAAAGTGTGTGAAAGAAGAAAGCTCAGAGAAAATGTGAATAAGAGGAAGGTCATTAGGTACAGTAGGGTTGAGGGACAAGTCAATTGGGAGTAAGTATGAATGGAGAAAAACTGGAGGAAGTAAAGTGTTTTAGATATCTGGGAGTGGATTTGGCAGCGGATGGAACCTTGGAAGCGGAAGTGAATCATAGGGTGGGGGAGGGGGCGAAAGTTCTGGGAGCGTTAAATAATGTGTGGAAGTCGAGAACATTATCTTGGAAAGCAAAAATGGGTATGTTTGAAGGAATAGTGGTTCCAACAATGTTATATGGTTGCGAGGCATGGGCTATGGATAGAGTTGTGTGCAGGAGGGTGGATGTGCTGGAAATGAGATGTTTGAGGACAATATGTGGTGTAAGGTGGTTTGATCGAGTAAGATGTGTGGTAATAAAAAGAGTGTGGTTGAGAGAGCAGAAGAGGGTGTTTTGAAATGGTTTGGTCACATGGGGAGAATGAGTGAGGAAAGATTGACCAAGATATATGTGTCAGAGGTGGAGGAACGAGAAGTGGGAGACCAAATTGGAGGTAGAAAGATGGAGTGAAAAAGATTTTGAGTGATCAGGGCCTGAACATGCAGGAGGGTGCAGGAGGAACATGCAAGGAATAGAGTGAATTGGAACGATGTGGTATACCGGGGTCGAGATGCTGTTAATGGATTGAACCAGGGCATGTGAAGCATCTGGGGTAAACCATGGAAAGTTCTGTGGGGCCTGGATGTGGAAAGGGAGCTGTGGTTTCAGTGCATTATTACATGACAGATATAGACTGAGTGTGAACGAATGTGGCCTTTGTTGTCCTTTCCTAGCGCTACCTCGCACACATGAGGGGGGAGGGGGGGTGTTATTTCATGTGTGGTGGGATGGCGATGGGAATGAATAAAGGCAGACAGTATGAATTATATACATGTGTATATATGTCTGTGTGTGTATACTTATGTATACATTGAAATGTATAGGTATGTATATTTGCGTGTGTGGACGTGTATGAATATACATGTGACGGTGGGTGGGTTGGGCCATTTTTTCGTCTGTTTCCTTGCGCTACCTCGCTAACACGGGAGACAGCGACAAAGCGAAATAAATAAATAAATAAATAAATAAATAAATAAAATGTGTAAGTATGTATATATGCGTATGTGGACATGTATATATATACATGTGTATGTGGATGGGTTGGGCCATTCTTCGTCTGTTTCCTTGCGCTACCTTGCTAATGCAGGAGACAGCGAGAAAAGTATAATAAAATAATACTTTTTTTTTCATACCTCTCTGTCACCCTCTCCTCACTCATTTTCCCAATATGTCCAAACCATTTCAGCAGACCATTTTCAGCACTCTCAGCCATATTCTTCTTATTAACACATGTCTCTTTAACCCTATTGCAACTTACTCAACATATGGATCAGGATTTTTCTTTGAAATGTGTGCGAGGCAATCTTAGACAAAGAGAAAAACTTCTATGCGGCATTTATGGATCTGGTGAAAGCATATGATCGAGTTGATAGTTGTGCTTTATAAAAGGGTACTGCAAATATATGGTGTGGGAGGAAAGCTATTTGAAGCAGAGTTTTTTTTCATCAAAACAGTAAGGCATGTGTGATTGTAAGTAAAGGAAAGGGTGAGTGATTAAAGAAGGTGAGCCTACAGCAGGAATGTATGATGTCACCATGCTATTTAATCAGTTTATGGATGAGATGGTGAAGGTGAATGCACGGGTCTTGAAGAGAGGAACAGGGGTGAGGGTACCAGTAGATGAGTCAGTTGTTGTTTGCTGATGTTACAGCACTGGTGGAAAATTCAAGTGGGAAACTTTGGAGGTTGTCTGAATTTGGTAAATGTGTGGAAGGAGTGAGTTGTGAGTATATGAGAATAAAAGCAAGGTTATCAGGTCATTTGAGGTGTGAGGCTGAATAGGGAGAAATTAAAGGAAGAGTTTTAAATACCTGGTAGTGGACATGGCATGAATGGAACCACGGGAGCTGAAGCGAGCCACAGGGTGGGTCGGGGAGCACAAGACTTGGATGCACTAAGGAATATGTGGAAAGTGAAGTCACTGTCTTTAAAGGTCTCTCTATCTATCTGTCTATGTGTATCTCTGATGCCTGTTCCTAACTGAAACTCTCCGTAACTAGTGAACTCCAGTGCCACTTCTTAGGCTTTACTGCCTCACCCTTAACAGGTCCCTGGCAGAGGGCAACTCTGGCACAGTGTTTAAAGGGGCTTCTATCTCATGTTACTAATAGCACAGCTTCTGCCTAATGTTCCTAACAACTACTACTACCCAGTGCTCCAGTCTAAGTGTTCCTAGCTACTACTTCCATCCAACGCTTCTAAAATATTGCCAAAAGGCAGCGTTAGCACATAGTGCTCATCGCAAGAATATCTAGAGTGAAGGAGAATGAGCTGTGTGAGTCTTAAATGTTGTCAATTGTTATGTATAACAAGGAGAAATTGTACGTTTGTGGAAAAAAAGCCAGAAGTCCAAATGCATGTGAGGGAGAAAGAGCAAACAGCTACCTGGGTCAGAGGAGTGCAACTTGACAACCACTGAAGTGCTGGCTCACTATGCTGTTGTAACTAATCCTCCAGATACCCAGGCGGGTAGTACTGGTAATATACCTCTCTAGGTGTTGGCTGCCTACCAACTAATACCTAAGGGTAAAGATGTAAAAGTCTGCTGGTATAGTAGTCTTGTCAGTGCTGTAAGGATGTGAGGCATAGGTCTCACACAAAAATGTAAAGGAAAGGGTAAATGTGTTGGAAATGTAATGCATAGTAAGGAGGGTTGATCAAAAAAAAGAAATGACTGGGTAAGTGAAAGGTATGGCAGATGAAGAGTATGTATGAGAGGGCTGAAGGAGGTATGCTGAAATGTTTGGGATATATGGAGAGGATGAGTGAGGAAAGGATGACAAAAAGATATAAAGTCAAAAGTGGAAGGAAAACAGAGAAGGGGAATACCAAGGAGGAAGTGGAAGGATGGATTGAAAGATACTTTGGAGACTCAGAGCCTGAACATGCAGGAGGGTGCAAGGCATCAAGGAATAGAGCAAATTGGAGCGATGTGGTTTACAGGGGACAACATGCAGTCAATGGATTAACCTGGTCATATGAAGCAGTCAGGGAAACCATGGAAAGGTCCGTAGGGACTGGTTGTGGACAGGGGGCTATGGTTTCACTGCATTATATCTGACAGCTAAAGAGTGAATGTGAGTGAATAAGGCTGCTTCTGTTCCAAGCACTACCTCACAAATGTGGGAAATGGTGAACATACAAATGAAAAAGAAAAATTCATGTTTGTATGCCGCTGCCAACATTAGTAAGAAAATGTGAGAAACCAATGAAGAAAAGGCCTAATCACTCACATCCATTCTCTAGCTGTCACTGGAATAAATTATATATCGGCATCTCATGAGCTTTGAATTTCCTTTACGACTCACGGGTAAAAATACAATATAAAGCTGAATTAATACAGACAAAATTTATTATACCATTCTCTTACCATAACAAATGTATAGATATATAAAACCAATGATAGTTGCTTTTCAATACTGTGAAATGTCTTTAGTCTGGCAAGGTCACAACCAGACAAGTGCTGAACTAGCAATCTTTCCAAAATACAGATACTAGACATTTTGGGGATTCTGATGGTTTTGCAAACATTAATAGTCCAGAAATTCATACTAATTCTATTACTGAAATGCAGTCATCTAATTCACAGCACTCTTATACTATGGGGACTCCTTGTTTGATGTATTAAATGCATTCCTGAAAAGTATCACTCTAAGTAAAATCACTTTCAGCAAAGCTAACTTTATCAGGCTTGCTTTCATAAATGGCATCATGTTCCTCATGAATATTTCTGGACACACTTCCTCACATACTCTGTTTGATGTAGTATTTACATTCATTAAAGATAATCATTATGTGGCAAAATAAAGTGCTTAACTAATAACAACAGGACATCACCTGCTATCATATCACTTTATCATATTACAGTCATCCACTGTTGTATCACTTCTCATACTTACAAATCCACAGTTTTGCACTAGATGCTAAGCACTCTTTACTCACATTAGCAGAGCTGTAATACAGGTATAAATAATTAAATCTTCAATACCTAGCTCTTATGCACCAAGTGGGGATAAGCATGGGAGGTCTGAGAAACTTTATTTATACCAGTTCTGAATGCACGGACATTATGTGTACGCTTCAACATTTGCACCCAAAGTTATTAAAAAGGTGAATATTTTATTGAATGTTTACAATAAGAGGTACCTTTTCATGAATCTCTCAACTTTATACCCTCAGGAAAATCGTGAGCTGAATGTTAATATCAATCCAGATAAAGGACTGTATGATGTTATGAAAATCTTGTCGAACAGTTATGCAAATGTTTTACAAGTGAAAATCTGACAGCAATCATCAAAGAGTACTGTGGGTACACTGCATCATGAGAAAGCATCTGTGTATGCATTAATGTGATTCCATTCTTAAGTTATTCTTATTTATTTATATTTATTTTGCTTTGTCGGTCTCCCACGTTAGCAAGGTAACACAAGGAAACAAATGAAAGAATGGCCCAACCCACCCACATACACATGTATATACATACACGTCCACACACGCAAATATACATACCTATACATCTCAATGTACACATATATATACACACACAGACATATACATTTATACACATGTACATAATTCATACTGTCTGCCTTTATTCATTCCCATCGTCACCTCGACACACATGGAATAACAACCCCCTCCCCCCTCATGTGTGCAAGGTAGCGCTAGGGAAGACAACAAAGGCCCCATTCGTTCACACTCAGTCTCTAGCTGTCATGTAATAATGCACCGAAACCACAGCTCCCTTTCTACATCCAGGCCCCACAGAACTTTCCATGGTTTACCCCAGACACTTCACATGCCCTGGTTCAATCCATTGACAGCACGTCGACCCCGGTATACCACATCGTTCCAATTCACTCTATTCCTTGCACGCCTTTCACCCTCCTGCATGTTCAGGCCCCAATCACTCAAAATCTTTTTCACTCCATCTTTCCACCTAAAATTTGGTCTCCCACTTCTCCTCGTTCCCTCCACCTCCAACACATATATCCTCTTGGTCAATCTTTCCTCACTCATTCTCTCCATGTGACCAAACCATTTCAAAACACCCTCTTCTGCTCTCTCAACCACACTTTTTATTTCCACACATCTCTCTTATCCTTACTTTACTTACTCGATCAAACCACCTCACACCACATATTGTCCTCAAACATCTCATTTCCAGCACATCCACCCTCCTGCACACAACTCTATCCATAGCCCATGCCTCGCAGCCATACAACATTGTTGGGACCACTATTCCTTCAAACATACCCATTTTTGCTTTCCGAGATAATGTTCTCGACTTCCAAACATTCTTTAAGGCTCCCAGAATTTTCACCCCCTCCCCCACCCATTGATTCACTTCCGCTTCCATGGTTCCATCCACTGCCAGATCCACTCCCAGATATCTAAAACACTTTACTTCCTCCAGTTTCTCTCCATTCAAACTTACCTCCCAATTGACTTGACCCTCAACCCTACTGTACCTAATAACCTTGCTCTTATTCACATTTACTCTTAACTTTCTTCTTTCACACACTTTACCAAACTCAGTCACCAGTTTCTGCAGTTTCTCACATGAATCAGCCACCAGCGCTGTATCATCAGCGAACAGCAGCTGACTCACTTCCCAAGCTCTCTCATCCACAACAGACTTCATACTTGCCCCTCTTTCCAAAACTCTTACATTCACCTCCCTAACAACCCCATCAATAAACAAATTAAACAACCATGGAGACATCACACACCCCTGCCGCAAACCTACATTCACTGAGAACCAATCACTTTCCTCTCTTCCTACACGTACACATGCCTTACATCCTCGATAAAAACTTTTCACTGCTTCTAACAACTTGCCTCCCACACCATATATTCTTAATACCTTCCACAGAGCATCTCTATCAACTCTATCATATGCCTTCTCCAGATCCATAAATGCTACATACAAATCCATTTGCTTTTCTAAGTATTTCTCACATACATTCTTCAAAGCAAACATCTGATCCACACATCCTCTACTACTTCTGAAACCACACTGCTCTTCCCCAATCTGATGCTCTGTACATGCCTTCACCCTCTCAATCAATACCCTCCCATCTAATTTACCAGGGATACTCAACAAACTTATACCTCTGTAATTTGAGCACTCACTCTTATCCCCTTTGCCTTTGTACAATGGCACTATGCAAGCATTCCACCAATCCTCAGGCACCTCACCATGAGTCATACATACATTAAATAACCTTACCAACCAGTCAACAATACAGTCACCCCCTTCTTTAATAAATTCCACTGCAATACCATCCAAACCCGCTGCCTTGCCGGCTTTCATCTTCCGCAAAGCTTTTACTACCTCTTCCCTGTTTACCAAATCATTTTCCCTAACCCTCTCACTTTGCACACCACCTCGACCAAAACACCCTATATCTGCCACTCTATCATCAAACACATTCAACAAACCTTCAAAATACTCACTCCATCTCCTTCTCACATCACCACTACTTGTTATCACCTCCCCATTAGCCCCCTTCACTGAAGTTCCCATTAGCTCCCTTGTCTTATGCACTTTATTTACCTCCTTCCAAAACATCTTTTTATTCTCCCTAAAATCTAATGATACTCTCTCACCCCAACTCTCATTTGCCCTCTTTTTCACCTCTTGCACCTTTCTCTTGACCTCCTGCCTCTTTCTTTTATACATCTCCCACTCATTTGCATTTTTTCCCTGCAAAAATCATCCAAATGCCTCTCTCTTCTCTTTCACTAATAATCTTACTTCTTCATCCCACCACTCACTACCCTTTCTAATCAACCCACCTCCCACGCTTCTCATGCCACAAGCATCTTTTGCGCAAGCCATCACTGCTTTCCTAAATACATCCCATTCCTCCCCCACTCCCCTTACCTCCTTTGTTATTCTCGTAACAATCAAATAATTGTAAAACATTTACCAATGAGAAAATAAATTGGGGAAGATTATAGAAGTACCAAATTTATATCAAACTTAAACATGTCTAGCAGGAAACATAACAAACATCATCTTCTTGAGATTAAACACTGAATGCCACCAATAACCACTAAATGAATGTCATTAGGAATCTATGTATACTATATGCATCTTTAAATGCAATGGATACACGTGTAATGCAAGTATTTATATACGAGACATCAGTAGGGTGTTGGGTTAGGGAAAAAACTTACATGCCACCAGGCAAGAATGTCAACACTGCAGCACTTACAATAATCCTATCATATCTCTCACTAGAATTTGTTGTTTCTCCCGAGGTAAGGTGATGACTGCATTACTTGTTTCTCAGTCATTTTGTTTTTTCTTCTATGATATTCTTACAGTTTATAGCAGAGAGACTGCTTTTTACAAGAAAAACACCCATTTTCTGGAGATTGGAAAGTATGGTGTCAATGTAACTGAGAGAATGCTTTTTAAAAGAAAAACACCCATTTTCTGAAGATTGAAAAGTATGGTGTCACTGTCACATTATCTGATTTGATTGTTTTTTTTTTTTTTTTTTTTTTTTTTTTTTTTTTGCCGCTGTCTCCCGCGTTTGCGAGGTAGCGCAAGGAAACAGACGAAAGAAATGGCCCAACCCACCCCCATACACATGTATATACATACATCCACACACGCAAATATACATACCTACACAGCTTTCCATGGTTCACCCCAGACGCTTCACATGCCTTGATTCAATCCACTGACAGCACGTCAACCCCGGTATACCACATCGCTCCAATTCACTCTATTCCTTGCCCTCCTTTCACATTCCTGCATGTTCAGGCCCCGATCACACAAAATCTTTTTCACTCCATCTTTCCACCTCCAATTTGGTCTCCCTCTTCTCCTCGTTCCCTCCACCTCCAACACATATATGATTGTTTTATAAATTCATAAACTATAAACAGAAAAGCAATAAACTGTTCACATTAACTGAAATTTCATTTGGCGACTGGTCTTTTTTACAGTATTAATGGTGTATCTAATTTACTCTACAACAATCCTCTTGAATTTGCTAGTAATCACTGGTCTTTGGTGATAATTCAGACTTTAGGTATACCAAAAAATTTTCCAAACCATAGAAATTTTGACTAAGCCAAATTGTTTTTTCTGAACCATAAATGTTTCTGAACCACAGATCACCAGATTAAAGACATTTCATCATTAAGCAGCAACAATATAGTTATTGTAAATCAACTTTCAAAATATATCCACAAACACAAATTTGTCATATAAATTCAATCATATCAAATTCTCAATTGACAACTTATTATAAAAAAACTGACAAAAAATGTGATCAAATACAGTAATCAGTACAATGAATTACAGCAGGAAACAGTTACAACAAATATATTTCAAACTGATAATCTTGGGCATCATACAGGTCCATAAAGATCATTAATGTCCTGTAATAAAAGGTACACTTTTGATAAATCTGAATAAATGCACAATGTGATGTTTCAAATATTCTCAGATTAAATGTATGCAAGTATCTTTTTTTAAATCCTTGATGCTCAAACTACAGTATCAACAACAATGATCTTTTTAATCTACTTAAAACTGAGGTTTGTTATCTTATTACAATAATAATATCCATTCCATAAAAACTCAATCTATGAATACAGAAATATAAAATTAACCCTTAAACAGCAGCCAACATCAACTGATGTTCTCGTTGGAAATAGTTGCCAGCATCAACTGATGTTCTACCAGTTTGGCTTCTGTACATATGTCCAGCTAAATCATTGCATAATAGCCCTTAGAGAACTCTTCTGTCACCAAGAAGGCAAGGGAAAAATTCAGCTATCTTCAGAAGCCCTATAACCACCACTGAAAGTGAATGGCTTTAAGTACACAATGAATCCAAAGAAAGTACGTACAGTAAAACCCTGTTCTACTGTACTTCAACGTATCACAACTAACTTCTAGCAGAACTTCTGGACTCTGCTGAACTAAGTGTGGGATATAACAGAGGATTTTGTGAAAGTCTGTTACATCACAAATTCAATCCAGTAAGGTAAGTAACTAACAGACTAAGTTTGGTATGTAATGGAATAGTCTGCTAGTTCCTGACCTCAGTCCAGGATGCTGGGTATCAGAAGAATTTGTGACAGCCTGACGAGTATCACCTTGGTGCTCTTATTCTTGATTTCACTACCATAAGTACATCAAAAATAATACAAGCTCAGTACTGTATAAAGAAAAAACATTACTTCCATATCTTCCTTCATTACCAGGAGCTATCAAATTCGTTAATCACAATCCTGCCAGATTCTCAAATACCACTGAACCAAACCAACACAAACAAAGCCATATAATTATGTGCAATTTTATTGCACTGAAAGCTAATCAATCACTTTATAAGAGAAAAAAAACTGTTTTCCTTACTTTTTTGCACACAGGGCCATTCCCTCTTTTTAATGGTTAATATAGAAATCCTTCACAAATAAAGAAAAAACTAAGCTTATAATAAACTTACCAATAAATCAACTCTTATCCTTTTCTTTCCTTGCTGCTCTCCTGATGCATCGAGGGCATTCCTTTTGTCCTCTGGCACACATAGCATGATACACTCCATAGCATATCCCACACTGGAAAAGTATGAATTTTCTTGGTTTAAGGCAAAATACATGCAAATATGTACTACTTCAGAGAACTTCTATAATGCTTACCTTTCATATTCCAATACATGCAACGTATGCTAGTGAAGGATGAAATCTTTATATTTTGAAGTTTAGCAGAAACTTGTTTTCTCAACAGTAGCAGCTCCTGAACATGCAAATTAGTGGAACTGCTGATGACTTACATGCCATGACTAGAAAATTACAGCCGATAAATATTTACTTATCTCAGCTTTACGATATGTGTACGCATAACTTTAGCTTAATTGCTTATACACAGCACTTTACTTAAGGTACAGGATATGTTGATCAGGTTTTTACTTGGAAAAACATGTATGAGAAATGCTTGGAGAAACACAGAGCTATATATATGGCACTCATGGATCTAAAGCCTATGAAAGAGTTGATAAAGATGCTTTGTGGAAGGTGTGCCTGATTAGGAAGAGAAGAGGGTGAGTGGTTCCAGGTGTAGGTGTGGGTGTTTCAAGAGTGTGTTATGTCATCATGGCTGTTTAATTTGTTTATGGATGGAGTGAAGAGGGAGGTGAATATGAAGGTCTTGGAGAAAGGGGCTGGTCTGCTGTCAGTTAAGAATGGGTGGATGGGGGGTTAAAGGGGGAGGTTTAGAGCAACTGGAATGAGTCTGCTGTTTGCTGATAACATGGCTCTGGAGTCAGACTAAAGCCAGAAACACCAGGAGCTGGTTTCTTAGGATGAGAGTGTGTGAAAGGAGAGAGATGTGAGTAACTCTGAACAAAAGAAAGATCAATTTTAACTGTGAAGAGAGAAAGATTGACTGGAAAGTGAGTTTGAATAGAAAGAGCAGGAAGTTGAGTGTTTTATACAACTGGAAGTGGATATGGAAGTAGATGAAACCATGTGAGCTGAAGTAAGCCATATGGTGGGTTATGGGGCTCAGATCTTTGGTGCATTGAAGAGAGTGAGAAGAGAGAGGTCACTGTCAATGAGGGTAAAGAATGGTATGCTTGACATTATAGGAGTACTAACATATCAACAGTTTTGTATGGATGCAAGGCATGCACCACATCAGTGGATGCGTTGGACATGAAGTGTATGAAGGGAGTGTTGCCTGAATAAGAAATGATAGGGTAACAGAGGTGTGGTAGCAGGAAGAGTATATACGAAAGATAAAGAGGGTGTGCTGAAATAATGTGGACACAGAAAAAAAAAGGTATAAGTTTGTTGAGTATTCCTGGTAAATTATATGGGAGGGTATTGATTGAGAGGGTGAAGGCATGTACAGAGCATCAGATTGGGGAAGAGCAGTGTGGTTTCAGAAGTGGTAGAGGATGTGTGGATCAGGTGTTTGCTTTGAAGAATGTATGTGAGAAATACTTAGAAAAGCAAATGGATTTGTATGTAGCATTTATGGATCTGGAGAAGGCATATGATAGAGTTGATAGAGATGCTCTGTGGAAGGTATTAAGAATATATGGTGTGGGAGGCAAGTTGTTAGAAGCAGTGAAAAGTTTTTATCAAGGATGTAAGGCATGTGTACGTGTAGGAAGAGAGGAAAGGGATTGGTTCTCAGTGATTGTAGGTTTGCGGCAGGGGTGTGTGATGTCTCCATGGTTGTTTAATTTGTTTATGGATGGGGTTGTTAGGGAGGTGAATGCAAGAGTTTTGGAAAGAGCGGGCAAGTATGAAGTCTGTTGTGGATGAGAGAGCTTGGGAAGTGAGTCAGTTGTTGTTCGCTGATGATACAGCGCTGGTGGCTGATTCATGTGAGAAACTGCAGAAGCTGGTGACTGAGTTTGGTAAAGTGTGTGGAAGAAGAAAGTTAAGAGTAAATGTGAATAAGAGCAAGGTTATTAGGTACAGTAGGGTTGAGGGTCAAGTCAATTGGGAGGTGAGTTTGAATGGAGAAAAACTGGAGGAAGTGAAGTGTTTTACATATCTGGGAGTGGATCTGGCAGCGGATGGAACCATGGAAGCGGAAGTGGATCATAGGGTGGGGAGGGGGCGAAAATTCTGGGGGCCTTGAAGAATGTGTGGAAGTCGAGAACATTATCTCGGAAAGCAAAAATGGCTATGTTTGAAGGAATAGTGGTTCCAACAATGTTGTATGGTTGCGAGGCGTGGGCTATGGATAGAGTTGTGCGCAGGAGGATGGATGTGCTGGAAATGAGATGTTTGAGGACAATGTGTGGTGTGAGGTGGTTTGATCGAATGAGTAACGTAAGGGTAAGAGAGATGTGTGGAAATAAAAAGAGTGTGGTTGAGAGAGCAGAAGAGGGTGTTTTGAAGTGGTTTGGGCACATGGAGAGAATGAGTGAGGAAAGATTGACCAAGAGGATATATGTGTCGGAGGTGGAGGGAACGAGGAGAAGAGGGAGACCAAATTGGAGGTGGAAAGATGGAGTGAAAAAGATTTTGTGTGATCGGGGCCTGAACATGCAGGAGGGTGAAAAGAGGGCAAGGAATAGAGTGAATTGGAGCGATGTGGTATACCGGGGTTGACGTGCTGTCAGTGGATTGAATCAAGGCATGTGAAGCGTCTGGGGTAAACCATGGAAAGCTGTGTAGGTATGTATATTTGCGTGTGTGGACGTATGTATATACATGTGTATGGGGGGGGTTGGGCCATTTCTTTCGTCTGTTTCCTTGCGCTACCTCGCAAACGCGGGAGACAGCGACAAAGTATAATAAAATATAAAATAAGAAAAAAAAATGAGAGGAAAGGCTGACTAAGAAGGTACGCATAGCAAAAGTGGAGGGAAGAAGAATGGGGATACCAAGGATGAGGTGGAAGGATGTAGTGAAAGATGCTTGGAGTAATCAGGGCCTGAACATGCAGGAGAGTGTGAAGCATGTATGGGATAAAGATAGTTGTAGCAATGTGGCAACCAGGAGGTAATGTGCTGGTAGTGAGTGGAACCAGGCCAAAAACTTACAATTGTTATAATTAGTCAAGGAATTAACAAATTAACATTAATGTAATTAACCCAAGTGTGAACAACATGCACAGTTTTATGAAATGCACTTTTTCATCCTAAATTCTTATGCAGCATTAAAATCTGAAGCAACTGCAAACTTCACCAGCATTCCACCAAAATACCTTAAATTCTTCATGATTTTTTTTGGTACCTTGAATTTTGTTCAAAATCTTTACATTACTGCTATTAGGCATGCTAAATGAGAATCTGTAGTCAAATATTTATATTCAGACTAATTAATTAAGTAATTAACATAAGAAATCACATATATATTGAGATTTTCATTAAAATTTGAAGTACTTGCAAATTTAATCAAAACACCTTGAATTTTTTGTTGACACCTTGGATTTAACATGCTGAATGAGAATCTATTGTCAAAAATTTACATTTAAGCAAATTAGTAAAGTAATTAGCATATTAATGTTATAGCAATCCACCTAAGTGTTAACATGTTTTTTTTATACAGAATGTAGTTATTTCACTTCAAATTCTTATTCTGCATAAGGAATAACATCTACGTTGAGATTTTCATGAAAATCTGAAGCACCTGCAAATTTCACCATTATGCCACCAAAATGCCTTAAATTTTTCATGATTTTTTGACACCTTGGATTTTGTTAAAAGTATCATGTCAAAAGCTTACATTTTGGCTTACAAATTTCACCAAAATACCTTTCATCTTTCATTATTTTTTTTTTGACACCTTGAATTCTGTAACAAATCTCACCAGAGGTGTTATTTGGTATACTGAATGAGAATCTGCTGTCAAAAAGTTACATTTGGGCTATTTAATCAACTAGCAAATTAATATCATGGCAATCAACCTAAGAGTTACATACACAATTTCATGAAATGCAGTTTTTTCACTCCAAATTCTTAATCAGCAAAAACATAAACATTTAAATTTTCATTAAAATGTAAAGAACTTTAAATTTCACCAAAATACCTAAAACTTTTTTTTTTTCAAAATCTTGCATCTAGTTCAAAATCGTACCTTTGGTGCTATTAAGCATGATGAGTGAGACTGTCAAAATTCATTTTCAAGCTACTTAGTCAAGTAATCAACAAATGAATATTAAGGTAATCAACCTAAGTGTAAATAATAACGTGCACAATCTTATGAACCGCATTTTTTGCACCCCAAACTCTTATTCAGCATAATGAATAAAAGATATAGTGAGATTTTCATTAAAAGCTGAAGCACTTCCAAATTTCAACAAAATATCACCAAAACAACTTGATTTTTTCATGATTTTCTTCTTTCTTACATTTAGGCTAATTAGGTAAGTAATTAGCAAATCATTTTATGGTAATTAACTCATGCTAATAACATGCAAAATATCATGAAACACATTTTTCATCCCAAATTCTTAAGCAAAAAAATGACATCTATAATAGGATTTTCATGAAAATCTAAAGAACTTGCAATCTTCACCAAAATACCCGAACTGTTCATGATTTCTTTTAAACCATGGATTTTGTTCAAAATCTCACCGAAGGTGCTATCAAGAATGCTGAATGAAAATCTATTGTCAAAAACGTACATTCTGGCAAATTAGTTATGTAATCAGTAAATGAATATCAAGGTAATTAACCCAAGTGTTATGAAAACATATACAATTTTATGAAATGCACTTTTTTCACTCCATATTCTTATTCGGTAAAAGGATTAAAATCTATCTAGAGATTTTCAATAAAATTTGAAGGGCTTGCAAATTTAATGCTAAAAAAATGCTACTAAAACACCTTGATTTCTTCAATCTTTTTTATGCCCCTTGAGTTCTGTTGGCATGATAAATGAGAATCTGTTGTCAAAAACTTACATTCAGGCTATTTAATCAAGTAATTAGCAAATTAATATAAAATCAATTAACTTGTCTTAATCACATGCACAATTTCATGAAATGTACTTTTTTCACCCCAAATTCTTATTCAGCATAAGGAATAACATCTATATTAAGATCTTAATAAAAATTTGAGGAACTTCCAAATTTCACCAAAATACGTTGAATTTTTCACAATCTTTTAACACCATGGATTTTGTTCTTGGCATTTATAAATTTAGTGGTGTCATCAGTGGCAGCTCATGCATAGGCACAGTTGAGCTCTTCATGTCAATGCAAGAGCAGGCATACATCTGCACCTAAAGCAGAAAAATAATGTGCCAACCCATGCCAACAAATTATTCATTTAATAATTCTTTCAGAACATAATCATACAATTTCAATATTTCTAAAACATGGCAACACAAATAACTCAAGTTTACTTTATATACGACACCAATTCAGAGGAGGACAACCAATTTGGAGCTACATTACTTGAAGCCTCAGTGCCTCAGACTGTAGATAAATCACAACTACTGTTCCTCAATTTCTTTTTGACAACAGCATGAGGTGGCTTGTCTAACCCAATCACCCAGCATTTCATATTCACAAAACAATTAAACTATCACGTTTGGTGTTTATAGAAAACAGAGAAATAACTGCAAAACAAATTTCAGAAATTTCTTGACATAATTCTTTCTTTTTTCTTTCAAACTATTCGCCATTTCCCGCATTAGCGAGGTAGCGTTAAGAACAGAGGACTGGGCCTTTGAGGGAATACCCTCACCTGGCCCAATTCTCTGTTCCTTCTTTTGGAAAAAAAAAAAAAACGAGAGGGGAGGATTTCCAGGCCTTTTCCATTATGGCAAGCTGCATGAATCTCGCCCACTCATGGGCTGACAACGTGGGTAGAAATTTTGCCCACTTGCTGGCCAATGACACAGGCTGTTATTTAGATCCTAGTGTTTGATTTTTTGATGAACAGATTTTGCATTGCTAAAGCCACAACTATTGCACAGCCAGTCAAATGAGCCCTTTTTTTTGCTTCTCTTTTTATGACTGGAAGGTATTGTTCTGTGATTTGCTTTTGGTGTGAGGTAAGAAATACTTTCATTGCTTTTCTTTCTAGAGAATATACAAATTTTTGAAATTATGTATAAACAAGCTAAATCTCCAGTAATGCTGGAAAGAAATTGTCATGTAATCTTACTTATTTTTTCATTTACTGAAAAACCCATTTTTGTTGATTCATTCACAGAAGAAGAAAAACTATTCTACTACATTCATTTCACACATGTTTGCCTATCTATATTCTATCTATATCTCTGATGCCTGTTTCCAACTGGAACTCCCTTAAGGGGGTGGCCAAGGCAATAGTCTCCATAACTAGAGAACTCCAGTGCCGCATCTTAGCCTTTATGCCTCACCCTTAACGGGCCACCGACAGAGGGCAACTCTAGCAAAGAGCTTGCAATGGTTCCTACTGACTACTACTACATAATGCCCTTCCTAATGTTCCTACCTATTACTTCTACCTAATGTTTCTACTTAATGTTCCTTCCTACTACTACTATCTATTACTCCAATCATTTTGCCAAAAAGGCAGGGCTAGCACATAGTGCTCACTGCAAGAAAATCTAAACTACAAAGAATGAGCTGTGTGGGTTAACTGTTGTCAAGTATGAAGTACAACAGGGAAAGATTGCATGTTTGTGGACAGAATGGCAGTAGTACACATGTGGGTAAAAAAAAAAAAAAAAAAAAAAAAAAAAAAAAAAAAAAAAAAAGAGTTACCTGGGTTAGAGGAGTGCAACTTGACAATTATGAAAAAAGCTGGCTCACTACACAGCCATCACTAACCCTCCCAATACTCGGGTGGATAGTACTGGTAATGTACCTCCCTGGTAGTTGACTGCCAGCCAACTACCTACATTTTGCAATATGTGCCAGAAACAAATGTGCCAGAAACATATGAAGCAATGGCCTCATTTGTTCAGATATATAGACAAAATAATCCTATACTTATTGCAGGAAAAAACAAGAAGATATGCAAGCAATTTTAGCCACAAGTGAGGGGTTCTAGCTGTGTGGGTTTGTAGTGACCACTAGGGAAGATTGGAGGTCTGAGAACCTTAGCACTGTAGCCAGCATCATCACAGGTAAAGACGAATGGTAAAGTTATAAATATCTTCATTACTTCAAAGAGCTATCACACTGATTATATTTTATAGTAATATGCTGTGTGTGTAAATGATCAACTGTCAACCTAAACACAATAAAAAGATGAGGCAAGCAAACATTCTCAATAAATTTTCTGGTCTTGAAAGATGAGTCAACTATAAGTCCTTCTAATTGCAGTCATAAGCCACACAGGCTGTCAGTGGAAAAACAGAAGTAACCCTCAATAATACTGTTAAAGCTTTCTGCAAAGATCAACATCCAAATCCTATAAAAAATAAGAAATAAAACACTTCAACTGATGTTCATTATTAAATGGATGATTTCAACGGGGTTGCAGAATTGTACGAGAACAAACATCTCAACATTAAATACATATTGGTGGTCTGCTAACAACACAAATGATTTCAACTCCATCATGAATCCATAAGAAGATTATTCATTGGGATAGATCAACTAGTCTTTTAACCTCCATGTGGCAGAAGAAGCCGGAGCTGTGGTTTCAGTGCATTACACATGACAGCTAGAGACCAAACTGCACAAGTTGGTGACCAAGATCAGCAGACTGAGAGAAAAGAGGAAGGTGTGAGTAAATGTGAACAAGCAAGAACATTGGCTTTAACAGGGATGAGGGACAAGTTAGTTGGAGTGTGAGTTTGAATGGAGAAAAATTGGAAGTGAAGTGATTTAGAGACCTGGAAGTGGACATGGCGGTGAATGAAACCATGGAAACAGAAGTGAGTTATAGGATGGGTAAGGGAGCAAAAGTTTTGGGAGTACTGAAAAATGTGTGGAAAGAGATGTTATCTGGAAGGGCAAAAATAGTTATGTTTGAAGATATACTAAACCCATCAGTATCATCTGAATGCATGGCATGGGGTATAGATATGGCTGTATGGAGGAGGGTGGATGTGTTGGCAATGAAATGCTTGAGTTTTTGGTGTGAGGTTTGATCAAATAAGTACTGAAAGATTAAGAGACAGGTGTGGTAATAAAAGGAGCGTGGTTGAGAGTTTTGAAGAGGGTATGCTGAAATGGTTTTGACATATGGAGAGAATGAGTGAGGAAAGGTTGACAATGAGGATACATATGTCAGAAGTGATGGGAACAAGAATGTAAAGACCAAATTGGAGATGGAAAGATGGAGTGAAAAAGATTTTGAGTGATCGGGCCAGAACATGCAGGAAGATGAATGGCATGAATGGGATAAAGCGAATTGCAACAATGTAGTATACAGAGGTCAATGTGCTGTCAATGGTCAGAGCCAAGGCATTTAAAGTATGTGGGGTAAACCATGGAAAAATCGGTGTGGCATGGTTTTGGATAGGGAGCTGTGGTTTTGGGTTATTTCACCACAGCTAGAGAATGGATGTGAGAAGATGCAGCCTTTTATTCTTGTTTGTCCCTGGTGCAACCTTACTAACACAGGTCACAGCTGCTGAAATGGTTTCGACATATGGAGAGAATGAGTGAGGAAAGGTTGACAAAGAGGATACATATGTCAGAAGTGATGGGAACAAGAATGTAAAGACCAAATTGGAGATGGAAAGATGGAGTGAAAGAGATTTTGAGTGATAGGGCCAGAACATGCAGGAAGATGAATGGCATGAATGGGATAAAGCAAATTGCAACAATGTAGTATACAGAGGTCAATGTGCTGTCAATGGTCAGAGCCAAGGCATTTAAAGTGTGTGGGGTAAACCATGGAGAAATCGGTGGGGCATGGTTTTGGATAGGGAGCTGTGGTTTTGGGTTATTTCACCACAGCTAGAGAATGGATGTGAGAAGATGCAGCCTTTTACTCTTGTTTGTCCCTGGTGCAACCTTACTAACGCAGGTCACACCAATCAGGTATGAAATATTCATTTATCTATTATACTTGTAACAATTTCCCGTGTCAGCGAGGTAGCGCCAGGAAACAGACAAAGAATGGCCCATTCACACACATACATACATAAATGCCCATACATGCTGTCATGTCTAATGCACCAAAACCACAGCTCCCTATCCACAATCAGGCCCCACAGACCTTTCTAAGGTTTACCTCAGACACTTCACATATCCTGGCTCAGTCCACTGACAGCATGTCGATCACAGTATACCACATTGTTCCAATTCACTATTCCTTGCTTGCCTCACACCCTCCTGTATGTTCAGGCCCCAATCGCTCAAAATCTTTTTCACTCCATCCTTCCACCTCCAATTAGGTCTCCTTCTCCTTCTTCCCTCCACCTTTGACACATATATCCTCTTCGTCAATCTTTCCTCACTCACCTCCTTCTGCTTTCTCATCCATACTCTTTTTATTTCCACACATCGCTCTTACCTTTACATTACTTACTCGATCAAACCACCATACACCACATATTGTCCTCAAACATTTCATTTCCAGCACATCCACTCTCCTCTGTACATGCTTTGCAACCACATGACATTGTTGAAACTACCATGCTTTCAAACATACCCATTTTTGCTCTCCGAGACAACGTTCTCCCCTTCCACACATTCTTCATTGCTCCCAAAACCTTCGCCCCCTCCTCCACCCTGTAACTCACTTCCGCTTCCATGGTTCCATCTGCTGCTAAGTTCACTCCAAGATATATAAAACATTTCATTTCCTCCAATTTTTGTCCATTCAAATTTACATCCCAATTCACTTGTCCCTCAACCCTACTGAACCTAATAAACTTGCTCTTATCCACATTTACTTTTAACTTTCTCATTTCACACACTTTTCCAAACTCGGTCACCAACCTCTGCAGTTTCTCACACTAATCAGCCACCAGAGCTGTATCATCAGTGAACAACAACTGGCTCACTTCCCAGGCCACCTCATCCACAATAGACTGCATACTTGCCCCTCTCTACAAAACTCTTGCATCTACCTCCCTAACCACCCCATCCATAAACAAATTAAACAACCATGGGGACATCACACACCCTTGCCGCAGACTGACATTCGCTGGGAACCAATCACTCTCCTCTCTTCTTACTCGTACATATGCCTTACATCCTTGATAAAAACTTCTCACTGCTTTTAGCAACTTACCTCCCACACCATATACTCTTAATACCTTCCACAAAGCATCTCTATCAACCCTATCATAAGCCTTCTCCAGATCCATAAGTGCTACATACAAATCCATCTGTTTTTCGAAGTATTTCTATCGTAAGCCTTCTCCACATCCATAAATACTACATCTGTTTTTCTAAGTATTTCTCACATACATTCTTCAAAGCAAACACCTGATCCACACATCCTCTACCACTTTGGAAACCACACTGCTTTTCCCCAATCTGATGCTCTGTACATGCCTTCACCCTCTCAATCAATACCCTCCCATATAATTTTCCAAGAATACTCAACAAACTTATGCCTCTGTAGTTTCAACACTCACTTTTATCCCCTTTGCCTCTGTACAATGGCACTATGCATGCATTCCACCAATCCTCAGGCACTTCACCATGGTCCATACATACTCTGAATATCCTTACCAACCAATCAACAACACAGTCATCTCCTTTTTTGATAAATTCCACTGCAACACCATCCAAACCTGCTGCCTTGCCAGATTTCATCTTCCACAAAACTTTGACAACTTCTCTGTTCATCAAATCATTCTCCCTGACCCTCTCACTTCATACGTCACCCCGACCAAAACACCCTATATCTGCCACTCTATCATCAAACATATTCAACCTTCAAAATACACACTCCATCTCCTCACTTCATCACAACCTGTTATCACTTCCCCCCTTCACCAATGTTCCCATTTGTTCTCTTGTCTTTCATATGTTATTTACCTCATTCAAAAACATCTTTTCGTTCTCCCTAAGTTTAATGATACTCTCTCACCCCAACTCTCATTAGCCCTTATTTTCAATCCCTGCACTTTTCTCTGGGTCTCCTGCCACATTCTCTTATCACATCTCCCAGCCATTTGCACTCCTTCCTTGTAAGCATCATCCAAACACCTGTCTTTTCTCTTTCACCAACAACTTTGCTTCCTCATTCCACCACTCACTACCCTTTCTGATCTGCCCACCTCCCATTTTTCTCATGCCACATGCATCTTTTGCACATGCCATCACAAGATAATGATCAGACATCCCTCCCTGCCCCTCTCATCACAACATCCGAAAGTCTCTTTTACACGCCTGTCAATTAAACGTAATACAGTAATGCCCTTTGACCATCTCTCCTACTCACATAAGTATACTTATGTAAATCACTCTTTTTAAACCATGTATTCCCAATCACCAATCTTTTTTTTTCAGCACACAAATCCACAAGCTCTTCATTTCCATTCACAACACTATATACCCCATGTACACATTGCTCACCTTAACATTTAAATCACCCATCACTAATACCCAGTCTCGTGCACCAAAGCTTCTGACACTCACTCACCAACTCCCAAAACACTTGCTATCCTGATCTTTCTTCTCATGACCAGGTGCATATGCACCAATAATCACCCATCTCTCGCCATCCACTTTCAGTTTTACCCACATCAATCTAGAATTTACTTTCTTACACTATCACACACTCCTACAACTCCTGCTTCAAGACTAGTGCTAAACGAGCTTTATTTCACCCACTAAAACAGTGATAGGAACAGACGAAAAAAGGCCCTATTTGCTCACTTCCGTTCTCTACGCCTCAAGTGCAATAAATCAAAACCACAGCATCCTATCCACTAGCAGGCCCGAGACCTTTCTATGGTTTCTCATAGATGCTTCACATGCCCTAGTTCAGTCCACTAACAGCATGTCAAACTCTGTATACCACATCATGCCAATTCACTATCATGTGTAATCTTTTCACCCTCCCACAAGTATGGACCTGCCACTTAAAATCTTTATCACTCCATTCTTCCATCTCCAATTTGGTCTCCCCCTTCTCTTTGTCCCCTTCACTTCTAACACATCTATCCACTTTGTCCCTCCTTATTCATTCTCTCCATATGTCCAAACCACTTCTGCACACCTATTCAGGTCTCTTAACCACACTCTCCTCATCATCACACCTTTCTCTTACCCTTCGATTCCATACTTGATCATACCACCTTATTATTATACTTGGTCGCTGTCTCCCGCATTAGCAAGGCAGCACAAGGAAACGGACGAAAGAATGGCCCAACCCACCCACATACACATGTACATACATACACGTCCACACACGCACATATACATACCTATACATCTCAACGTATACATATATATACACACAGACATATACATATAAACACATGTACATAATTCATAGTCTGCCCTTATTCATTCCTGTCGCCAGCCCGCCACACATGAAATGACAACCCCCTTCCCCCGCATGTGCGCGAGGTAGCGCTAAGGAAAGACAACAGAGGCCACATTCATTCACACTCAGTCTCTAGCTGTCATGTATAACCTAACACCACATATTATCCTCGAACATTTAATTTTCAACCCATCCACATTACTCTGCACGTCCTCATATGTTGCCCATGCCTCAGATTCATACAACAGTGTTGTAACTACTATATCATCAAACATATTCATTTTCACCCTCCACATAAACAACCTCTCTTTCCACACATTCTTCAATGAATTCAGAACCTTCACATCCTTCTGAACACATCCATTCCCATGGTTCCAATTGCTATAATGTCCACTCCCAAGTATCTAAAACACTTCACTTCCTCTAAATCTTCTTCATTCAAACTCAAACTTAATCCTATATCAAATATAAAGGAAAAACCCTCATCCTCACTTCATCATTACATAATTCACTACATGACTTTTGCTCCAAAGCTTATGCTGGCTCTCGATGCCCCTACGCCACAAAATCTTTACAACAGATGTCATGAATTTATACTATACGAATCAGCACCTTATGCATTTAATGGTAAAATTCCAGAAACAATGAAATTCACACAGTTGCTGAAACCACGTAATGTCCAATTCATGACATAATTTCTAAAAAATTAGTTAATTGCAAAGAGGATTAAAAAACAAAGATGTTCATGGCTTAATACATTCCATTAAAAACAGAATTAAAAATGAATAGTCACTTACAGTGTACGTACTGCCAAGTTGAAATGGATAGATTATATCATTATCAGTACAAAGTTCACAAATGAAGCCTCGAGGGGAACACACTTCACATTGACCTACGTGGTCACGTCCAAATGTGACGGCTTGCCGCACTAGGACCACAAGTTGACCAGATGCTACCAGCTGCAAATCCTGAAACACATAAATGTAATTTTAAAGAATCTAACTGTGAACAATCGCAGCTCATACATCCAAAATTTCAAAATAACCTGTTTTACAACCACACAGTCTTCTCTCTGATCACCAGCATGGTTTCCCTACGGCAAGATCAACTGGTGATAGTCTCTCCCATCTTACTATTGTCTGGTCATCATCCCTAAAAGATTTTGGGGATTTATATACAGTTGCCCTTCATATAATCAAAGCATATGACAAGGTGTGGCAACAGGGTTCATCTCCATGCTCCCCTCTTTTGGCATCCCTCCTTCACTGTGCTCCCTCTCTGGCTAAACTATCTCCATGTTTGTTGATGGACTCAAACAAGTGGAGTCCCTCAAGGTTCTGTCTTGTCTCCTACACTTTTTCTCCATTTCATCAACAATTTCCTTTCTTCTTCACAAACCAAATGCACTCACATGCTGAAGTCTTAACAGTGCATTCCTCTACATCCTTCAATTCTGCTCCTCTTACTCAATCTGCATCTCAACACAACTTCCCTGATAAACTCAGACTTGGAGAGGATATCTCAGTGGAGGAGATAAAATCTGGTTAAGTTTAATGATTCCAAGACCCAGCTCCTGCCCCTCTATCAAAAATTCCTTACAATTTTCCTCTCTACTTCAATAATTATGCAATGCCACCTCATGATGAATACAATTAGTAATGCTGTTACACCCACTATCTTGGGAACTCCACATTATGGAAATAACTAAATTTGCCTGAAACTGGGATTCCTGTTTAGATGTCTAAATTTCTTTTTTCCAAACAGTTGCTCCATTCAAACAAAAGACTGATCCATCCTTGTTTTGAGTATTGCTCTCACATCTAAGGTGGTTCTAGCTCTGCATCCTTACTCGACAAAGGTGATTCAAAAGCAATCCAATTCATCAGCTCTCTTAGGCGAACTTCATGACTTGGCCCACTCGCCCTATGCCAAAATCTTGGTTTTCTTTCCCTCTTCTATAGCTATTACTATGGTTTTTGCTACCAAGAGCTGGCTGCTTGTATGCCCAAACCACCCATCACTATAACCTGGTCTCGTGCATCAAAACTACTAACACATTCACTCAGCTGCTCCCAAAACACTTGCCTCTCATAATCTTTCTTCTCAAGCCCAGGTGCATATGCACCAATAATCACCCATCTCTCTCCATCAACTTTCAGTTTTACCCATATCAATCTAGAGTGTACTTTCTTACACTCTATCACATACTCCCACTACTCCTGTTTCAGGAGTAGTGCTACTCCTTCCCTCGCTCTTGTCCTTTCACTAACCCCTGACTTTACTCCCAAGACATTCCCAAACCACTCTTCCCCTTTACCCTTGAGCTTCGTTTCACTCAGAGCCAAAACATCCAGGTTCCTTTCCTCAAACATACTACCTACCTCTCCTTTTTTCTCATCTTGGTTACATCCACACGCATTTAGACACCCCAATCGGAGCCTTCGAGGAGGATGAGCACTCCCCGCGTGACTCCTTCTTCTGTTTCCCCTTTTTGAAATTTGAAATACAAGAAGGGGAGGGTTTCTAGCCCCTCCGCTCCTGACCCCTTTCTTCGCCTTCTACAACACGTGAGGAATGCGTGGGAAGTATTCTTTCTCCCCTATCCCCAGGGATTATTCTATTTTTTTTTATTTTTTTTTTGCTTTGTCGCTGTCTCCCGCGTTTGCGAGGTAGCGGAAGGAAACAGACGAAAGAAATGGCCAAACCCACCCCCATACACAATGTATATACATACACGTCCACACACGCAAATATACATACCTATACATCTCAATGTACACATATATATACACACACAGACACATACATATATACCCATGCACACAATTCACACTGTCTGCCTTTATTCATTCCCATCGCCACCTCGCCACACATGGAATACCATCCCCCTCCCCCCTCATGTGTGCGAGGTAGCACTAGGAAAAGACAACAAAGGCCCCATTCTTTCCCACTCAGTCTCTAGCTGTCATGCAATAATGCCCGAAACCACAGCTCCCTTTCCACATCCAGGCCCCACAAAACTTTCCATGGTTTACCCCAGACAATTCACATGCCCTGATTCAATCCACTGACAGCACGTCAACCCCGGTATACCACATCGATCCAATTCACTCTATTCCTTGCCCGCCTTTCACCCTCCTGCATGTTCAGGCCCCAATCACTCAAAATCTTTTTCACTCCATCTTTCCACCTCCAATCTGGTCTCCCACTTCTCCTCGTTCCCTCCACCTCCGACACATATATCCTCTTGGTCAATCTTTCCTCACTCATTCTCTCCATGTGCCCAAACCATTTCAAAACACCCTCTTCTGCTCTCTCAACCACACTCTTTTTATTTCCACACATCTCTCTTACCCTTACATTACTTACTCGATCAAACCACCTCACACCACACATTGTCCTCAAACATCTCATTTCCAGCACATCCACCCTCCTGCGCACAACTCTATCCATAGCCCACACCTCACAACCATACAACATTGTTGGAACCACTATTCCTTCAAACATACCCATTTTTGCTTTCCGAAATAATGTTCTCGACTTCCACACATTCTTCAAGGCTCCCAGGATTTTCGCCCCCTCCCCCACCCTATGATTCACTTCCGCTTCCATGGTTCCATCCACTGCCAGATCCACTCCCAGATATCTAAAACACTTTACTTCCTTCAGTTTTTCTCCATTCAAACTCACCTCCCAATTGACTTGACCCTCAACCCTACTGTGCCTAATAACCTTGCTCTTATTCACATCTACTCTTAACTTTCTTCTTTCACACACTTTTCCAAACTCAGTCACCAGCTTCTGCAGTTTCTCACATGAATCAGCCACCAGCGCTGTATCATCAGCGAACAACAACTGACTCACTTCCCAAGCTCTCTCATCCACAACAGACTTCATACTTGCCCCTCTTTCCAAAACTCTTGCATTCACCTCCCTAACAACCCCATCCATAAACAAATTAAACAACCATGGAGACATCACACACCCCTGCCACAAACCTACAGTCACTGAGAACCAATCACTTTCCTCTCTTCCTACACGTACACATGCCTTACATCCTTGATAAAAACTTTTCACTGCTTCTAACAACTTGCCTCCCACACCATATATTCTTAATACCTTCCACAGAGCATCTCTATCAACTCTATCATATGCCTTCTCCAGATCCATAAATGCTACATACAGATCCATTTGCTTTTCTAAGTATTTCTCACATACATTCTTCAAAGCAAACACCTGATCCACACATCCTCTACCACTTCTGAAACCACACTGCTCTTCCCCAATCTGATGCTCTGTACATGCCTTCACCCGCTCGATCAATACCCTCCCATATAATTTACCAGGAATACTCAACAAACTTATACCTCTGTAATTTGAGCACTCACTCTTATCCCCTTTGCCTTTGTACAATGGCACTATGCACGCATTCCGCCAATCCTCAGGCACCTCACCATGAGTCATACATACATTAAATAACCTTACCAACCAGTCAATAATACAGTCACCCCCTTTTTTCATAAATTCCACTGCAATACCATCCAAACCTGCTGCCTTGCCGGCTTTCATCTTCCGCAAAGCTTTTACTACCTCTTCTCTGTTTACCAAATCATTTTCCCTAACCCTCTCACTTTGCACACCACCTCGACCAAAACACCCAATATCTGCCACTCTATCATCAAACACATTCAACAAACCTTCAAAATACTCACTCCATCTCCTTCTCACATCACCACTGCTTGTTACCACCTCCCCATTTGCGCCCTTCACTGAAGTTCCCATTTGCTCCCTTGTCTTACGCACTTTATTTACCTCCTTCCAGAACATCTTTTTATTCTCCCTAAAATTTAATGATACTCTCTCACCCCAACTCTCATTTGCCCTCTTTTTCACCTCTTGCACCTTTCTCTTGACCTCCTGTCTCTTTCTTTTATACATCCACTCAATTGCATTTTTTCCCTGCAAAAATCGTCCAAATGCCTCTCTCTTCTCTTTCACTAATAATCTTCCTTCTTCATCCCACCACTCACTACCCTTTCTAATCAACCCACCTCCCATGCTTCTCATGTCACAAGCATCTTTTGCGCAATCCATCACTGATTCCCTAAATACATCCCATTCCTCCCCCACTCCCCTTACTTCCATTGTCCTCACCTTTTTCCATTCTGTACTCAGTCTCTCCTGGTACTTCCTCACACAAGTCTCCTTCCCAAGCTCACTTACTCTCACCACCCTCTTCACCCCAACATTCACTCTTCTTTTCTGAAAACCCATACAAACCTTCACCTTAGCCTCCACAAGATAATGATCAGACATCCCTCCAGTTGCACCTCTCAGCACATTAACATCCAAAAGTCTCTCTTTCGCACGCCTGTCAATTAACACATAATCCAATAACGCTCTCTGGCCATCTCTCCTACTTACATATGTATACTTATGTATATCTCGCTTTTTAAACCAGGTATTCCCAATCACTAGTCCTTTTTCAGCAAATAGATCTACAAGCTCTTCACTATTTCCATTTACAACACTGAACACCCCATGTATACCAATTATTCCCTCAACTGCCACATTACTCACCTTTGCATTCAAATCACCCATCACTATAACCTGGTCTTGTGCATCAAAACCACGAACACACTCATTCAGCTGCTCCCAAAACACTTGCCTCTCATGATCTTTCTTCTCATGCCCAGGTGCATATGCACCAATAATCACCCATCTCTCTCCATCAACTTTCAGTTTTACCCATATTAATCGAGAATTTACTTTCTTACATTCTATCACATACTCCCACTACTCCTGTTTCAGGAGTACTGCTACTCCTTCCCTTGCTCTTGTCCTCTCACTAACCCCTGACTTTACTCCCAAGACATTCCCAAACCACTCTTCCCCTTTACCCTTGAGCTTCGTTTCACTCAGAGCCAAAACATCCAGGTTCCTTTCCTCAAACATACCACCTATCTCTCCTTTTTTCACATCTTGGTTACATCCACACACATTTAGACACCCCAATCTGAGTCTACGAGGAGGATGAGCACTCCCCGCATGACTCCTTCTGTTTCCCATTTTTTTTTTTAGAAAGTTAAAATTACAAATACTTTTCATTTTCTCAAATTAATCATAATTACAAAACTTTTCATTTTTTCAAATTAATTATAATCACAAATACATTTGGGAATATCAGTTACATTACAATTACAATTACCACAAAACAAATCCAATTACATGCCTTCACCCTCTCAATCAATACCCTCCCATATAATTTACCAGGAATACTCAACAAACTTATACCTCTGTAATTTGAGCACTCACTCTTATCCCCTTTGCCTTTGTACAATGGCACTATGCACGCATTCCGCCAATCCTCAGGCACCTCACCATAAGTCATACATACATTAAATAACCTTACCAACCAGTCAACAATACAGTCACCCCCTTTTTTAATAAATTCCACTGCAATACCATCCAAACCTGCTGCCTTGCCGGCTTTCATCTTCCGCAAAGCTTTTACTACCTCTTCTCTGTTTACCAAATCATTTTCCCTAACCCTCTCACTTTGCACACCACCTCGACCAAAACACCCTATATCTGCCACTCTATCATCAAACACATTCAACAAACCTTCAAAATACTCACTCCATCTCCTTCTCACATCACCACTACTTGTTATCACCTCCCCATTTGCGCCCTTCACTGAAGTTCCCATTTGCTCCCTTGTCTTACGCACTTTATTTACCTCCTTCCAGAACATCTTTTTATTCTCCCTAAAATTTAATGATACTCTCTCACCCCAACTCTCATTTGCCCTTTTTTTCACCTTTTTAACCTTTCTCTTGACCACCTGTCTCTTTCTTTTATACGTCTCCCACTCAACTGCATTTTTTCCCTGCAAAAATCGTCCAAATGCCTCTCTCTTCTCTTTCACTAATACTCTTACTTCTTCATCCCACCACTCACTACCCTTTCTAATCAACCCACCTCCCACTCTTCTCATGCCACAAGCATCTTTTGCGCAATCCATCACTGATTCCCTAAATACATCCCATTCCTCCCCCACTCCCCACACTTGGGGAAGAGCAGTGTGGTTTCAGAAGTGGTAGAGGATGTATGGATCAGGTGTTTGCTTTGAAGAATGTATGTGAGAAATACTTAGAAAAGCAAATGGATTTGTATGTAGCATTTATGGATCTGGAGAAGGCATATGATAGAGTTGATAGAGATGCTCTGTGGAAGGTATTAAGAATATATGGTGTGGGAGGCAAGTTGTTAGAAGCAGTGAAAAGTTTTTATCAAGGATGTAAGGCATGTGTACGTGTAGGAAGAGAGGAAAGTGATTGGTTCTCAGTGAATGTAGGTTTGCGGCAGGGGTGTGTGATGCCTCCATGGTTGTTTAATTTGTTTATGGATGGGGTTGTTAGGGAGGTGAATGCAAGAGTTTTGGAAAGAGGGGCAAGGATGAAGTCTGTTGGGGATGAGAGAGCTTGGGAAGTGAGTCAGTTGTTGTTCGCTGATGATACAGCACTGGTGGCTGATTCATGTGAGAAACTGCAGAAGCTGGTGACTGAGTTTGGTAAAGTGTGTGAAAGAAGAAAGTTAAGAGTAAATGTGAATAAGAGCAAGGTTATTAGGTACAGTAGGGTTGAGGGTCAAGTCAATTGGGAGGTGAGTTTGAATGGAGAAAAACTGGAGGAAGTGAAGTGTTTTAGATATCTGGGAGTGGATCTGGCAGCGGATAGAACCATGGAAGCGGAAGTGGATCATAGGGTGGGGGAGGGGGCGAAAATTCTGGGAGCCTTGAAGAATGTGTGGAAGTCGAGAACATTATCTCGGAAAGCAAAAATGGGTATGTTTGAAGGCATAGTGGTTCCAACAATGTTGTATGGTTGCGAGGCATGGGCTATGGATAGAGTTGTGCGCAGGAGGATGGATGTGCTGGAAATGAGATGTTTGAGGACAATGTGTGGTGTGAGGTGGTTTGATCGAGTAAGTAACGTAAGGGTAAGAGAGATGTGTGGAAATAAAAAGAGCATGGTTGAGAGAGCAGAAGAGGGTGTTTTGAAATGGTTTGGGCACATGGAGAGAATGAGTGAGGAAAGATTGACCAAGAGGATATATGTGTCGGAGGTGGAGGGAACGAGGAGAAGAGGGAGACCAAATTGGAGGTGGAAAGATGGAGTGAAAAAGATTTTGTGTGATCGGGGCCTGAACATGCAGGAGGGTGAAAGGAGGGCAAGGAATAGAGTGAATTGGAGCGATGTGGTATACCGGGGTAGACGTGATGTCAGTGGATTGAATCGGGGCATGTGAAGCGTCTGGGGTAAACCATGGAAAGCTGTGTAGGTATGTATATTTTGCGTGTGTGGACGTATGTATATACATGTGTATGGGGGTGGGTTGGGCCATTTCTTTCGTCTGTTTCCTTGCGCTACCTCGCAAACGCGGGAGACAGCGACAAAGAAAAAAAAAAAAAAATCCAATTATAATTACAATTTCCCAAATTTGGAAAAAATTCATATTGGTTATAAAACACTAACTTAGCATTGTGAGGTTATCCTTTATTTACAAACAAGTGTCACCAAACTATCTTAATACAACTTGCAGATGGTAACTAAAAAGCAGGTAGTTTTTCAAACAATGCACTATTGCACTTTATCAATAACAATGAACAGAAAGTTGTGACACCAAGTTGAAAACTTGCTCTGATGGAGCATATTCAAACCCAGTCACCTCTCTTGCAAAGTCTGGGACACTTCTTTCCAGTATAGCATTGGATCACTTGAAAATGACAGAGTTCCATGCTCTAAATATTGCTTCAACAAAAGACTCACTGACACTGTGCTTCCCCCCTGATCCTTGTTGATTTTGGAATCTCTTTGAACATTTTGGTAGGTCTTTTTGATTCGGGTAATCCTTCTGCTAGATCATCCTAGTTACTTTCTTTATCACCTGCTGATGCTGACCCCTCCTGAACTACCTCCAACTCTTCAAGCATTTCCTTGACATATACCAGCACTTGGTTCTTCAGTTCATATAATGGAAGCCACTCCAGTTTGAACCTAGGATCCAAAAAGTCCGCGACTTGAACATCTCTCATTTCCACGTATGGATCCAACCTTTTCTTCACAGAGTACAGTAGGACTTTAGCCACTTGTTCAAAGTATTGTAATTGGGTGTTATGATTACGAATCAGATTCTCCAGTGAGTGCTTAAGTCCCTGAATCACTGGTCCAACAGCAGATATGGTCACCTTCTTCTGCCCATCCACAACTTTCATGGCCTCGTAAAAAGGTTCGAGGACATTTTCCTTTATGGCTGAAATTTCCACTGGCATGAATTTCTTACTCTTCTGCTCTCACTGAGACAGATCAATTGCATTATTCACCTCTGCAGGGTTCTTGAGTTCGTATAATGTTTTGTATTTGTTATTATTGGACTGATAATTTTGTTTGGGTAGGGTCAAAGCATCAAGAGGGTGGACTCAAACACTTAATGACAAAAAAGCACTGCTAGCGAGTACCACTACTGCTTACAGCTGTACTTTTCATGAATTATACAACTGCCGCCAGTACGTTAAAAGTACGTTTGCCCACCTTTGCCCCTGCAAGGTTACCAGTACCACTTTCCTCTTTCACAAATACAATTACATGATCACAATTAATCACAATGACCTCAATCTTATTTTCAATTACAATTACAATAATTCTGTAATTAATTACATTTCAACTGATTTAAAATTGCAATTACTCCAACCCTGGTGGTGAGGAAGATAAATCTGAGTCTTGGAGAAAGGGAAGGGTATACAGTCTGTGGGGGATGAGAGGGCATGGGAAGCAAGTCTTGTTGTTTGCTGATGATATAGAACTGATGGCAGATTTGAGTGAGAAACTGCAGAAGTTGGTGACTAAGTTTGGAAGAGAATATACATGTTTTAGATATCTGGGAGTGGACATGGCAGTGATTGGAACCATGGAAGCAGAAGTGAGTCACAGGGTGAGGGAGGGGACAAAGGTTCTAGAAGAACTGTAGATTTTATTTATATATTTCTATTATCCTCTGTCTCCTGTGTAAGCGAAGCAGCGCAAGGAAACAGACGAAAGAATGGCCCAACCCACCCACATACACATGTATATACATACACGTCCACACACAGCACATATACATACCTATACATCTCAACGTATACATATATATATATACACAAAGACATATACATATATACACATGTACATAATTCATAGTCTGCCCTTATCCATTCCCGTCGCCACCTCCCCACACATGAAATGACAAATCCCTTACCCATCCCCCACATGCGCGCAAGGTAGCGCTAGGAAAAGACAACAAAGGCCACGTTCGTTCACACCAAGTCTCTAGCTGTCATGTATAATGAACTGAAACCAAAGCTCCCTTTCCACATCCAGGCCCCACAAAACTTTCCATGGTTTACCCCAGACGCTTCACATGCCTTGGTTCAATCCATTGACAGCAAGTCGACCCCGGTATACCACATTGTTCCAATTCACTCTATTTCTTGCACGCCTTTCACCCTCCTGCATGTTTAGGACCCAATCACTCAAAATCTTTTTCACTCCATCTTTCCACCTCCAATTTGGTCTCCCACTTCTCCTCGCTCCCTCCACCTCTGACACATATATCCTCTTAATCAATCTTTCCTCACTCATTCTCTCCATGTGACCAAACCATTTCAAAACACCCTCTTCTGCTCTCTCAACCACACTCTTTTTATTACCACAAATCTCTCTTACCCTTTCATTACCTACTCGATTAAACCACCTCACACCACATAGTCCTCAAACATATCATTTCCAGCACATCCACCCTCCTCCGCACAACGCTATCCATAGCCCATGCCTCGCAACCATATAACATTGATGGAACCACTATTCCTTCAAACATACCCATTTTTGCTTTCTGAGATAATGTTCTCGACTTCCACACATTTGTCAATGCTCCCAGAACTTTCACCCCCTCCCCCACCCTAGGATTCACATCCACTTCCATGGTTCCATCTGCTGCCAAATCCACTCCCAGATATCTAAAACACTTCACTTCCTCCAGTTTTTCTCCATTCAAACTTACCTCCCAATTGACTTGACTCTCAACCCTACTGTACCTAATAACTTTGCTCTTATTCACATTTACTCTCAGCTTTCTTCTTTCACACACTTTACCAAACTCAGTCACCAGCTTCAGCAGTTTCTCACACGAATCAATCACCAGCGCTGTATCATCAGCGAACAACAACTGACTCACTTCCCAAGCTCTCTCATCCACAACAGACAGCATACTTGCCCCTCTTTCAAAGACTCTTGCATTCACCTCCCTAACAACCCCATCCATAAACAAATCAAACATTCATGGAGACATCACGCACCCCTGCCGCAAACCAACATTCACTGAGAACCAATCACTTTCCTCTCTTCCTACACATACACAAGCCTTACATCCTCTTTAAAAACTTTTCACTGCTTCTGACAGCTTACCTCCAACACCATATATTCTTAATACCTTCAACAGAAAATCTCTTTCAACTCTATCGTATGCCTTCTACAGATCCATAAATGCTACATACAAATCCACTTGCTTTTCCAAGTATTTCTCATAAATTTTTCAAAGCAAACACCTGATCCACACATCCTCTACCACTTCTGAAACCACACTGCTCTTCCCCAATCTGATGCTCTGTACATGCCTTCATCCTCTCAATCAATACCCTCCCATATAATTTCCCAAGAATAATCAACAAACTTATACCTCTGTAATTTGAGCACTCACTCTTATCCCCTTTGCCTTTGTACAATGGCACTATGCAAGCATTCCGCCAGTCCTAAGGCACCTCACCATGAGTCATACATACATTAAATAACCTTACCAACAGTCAACAATACAGTCACCCCCTTTTTTAATAAATTCCACTGCAATACCATCCAAATCCACTGCCTTGCCAGCTTTCATCTTCCACAAAGCTTTTACTACCTCTTCTCTGTTTATCAAACCATTCTCCCTAATCCTCTCACTTTGCACACCACCTCGACCAAAACACCCTATATCTGCCACTCTATCATCAAACACATTCAACAAACCTTCAAAATACTCACTCCATCTCCTCACATCACCACTACTTGTTATCACCTCCCCATTAGCCCCTTTCACTGATGTTCCCATTTGCTCCCTTGTCTTACGCACTTTATTTACCTCCTTCCAAAACATCTTATTCTCCCTAAAATTTAATGATACTCTCTCACCCCAACTCTCATTTGCCCTATTTTTTTGCCTCTTGCACCTTTCTCTTGACCTCCTGCCTCTTTCTTTTATACATCTCCCAGTCATTTGCATTACTTCCCTGCAAAAATCGTCCAAATGCCTCTCTTCTCTTTTACAATTAATCTTACTTCTTACTTTCACTAATAATCTTACTTCTGTGGAAAATGAGAAAGTTATCTTGGAGGGCAAAAATGAGTATATCTGAAGAAATAGCAGTTCCCAAAATATTAAAAAGATGTGAAGCATGGTGGATGGAAATGGAAATGAAATGTTTGAGGACACTATGTGGTGTGAGGTGGTTTGATCAAGTAAGTAATGTAAGGATAAGAGGTGTGGTACTAAAAGGAGTGTGGTTGATACAGCAGAAGAGGATGTGCTAAAATGGTTTGGACATTTGAAGAGAATGCGTGAGGAAAGGTTGAAAAAAAAGGATATATGTGTCAAAAGGGGAGGGAAGAAGGAAAATGGGGGGACCAAATTGGAGTAAAAAAGATTTTGAGTATCAGGTCCTGAACGTAGAGGAGGGTGAAAGGCAAGCATGGGATAGAGTGAATCGGAATGATGTGGTATACTGGGGTTGACGTGCTGTCAATGGACTAAAATAGGGTATGTGAAGCATCTGGAATAGGCTATGGAAAGGTCTGTGGGACTTGGATGTGGATGAGGAGCTGTAGGGATAATAAGGAGTCTCCTCACTACTGTATGTTTATGTCTATAAGGAGAAAAATAGGGGGCTACAGTGTACACAGACTCAGACAAAGGGGTCATCGAGGCAAATTTGACTTGAAAAACACCATGCTAGATAATAAGGTGGCGGATGTGGGTAGCATTAGGAACGAGGGTTACAGCAAATGGTTTGGTGAATATAAAGGAGAAATCTTGCATTGCATGATATGTGGCAAAGGAATTGGAGTGGATGGAACTATACTGTAGTTGAATATTTCAAGAAAAGAGTAACAATGATACTGATTGCCAAGTCAGGATTTTCATTTTATGTATGGCCAGAGTGGGGTACCTGAGGACTGGCAAAATGTCTGTGTGGTGCTATCATAAAAAGTCTAATGAAACATAAGTGAATACTCCAATCAAAAAGTTGTACAAGTTTGCTGAATATACTTGGAAAGTTGTTTGGGAAACTGGCATGGTGATTGAAAGGGTGGAGGCATGCCCAGAGCATGTCTGAGAATGAACAATTTGGTTTCATGAATAGCAGAGAATATGTGGATTAATGTCTACTTTGATGACTTTGTGAGAGAATTACAGAGAGATTTTTATGTGACACCTATGGATCTATAGAAAGCATACAAGGTTAACACAGAGGACTTGAGGAAGGTGCTATAAATATACAGTGTGGGAGGGAAGGTACCAGGTGCACTGAAGAGTTTCTATCGGGAAAGTACGGCAAGTGTGTGAGGAGGAAGGGATAATGATGACTGGTTTCATGGAAAGGTGGGTGTTCCCCAAGGGAACGTGATGTCACTATGCCTGTTTAATTAGTTTATGGATGGAGTGGTGAGAGAGGTATAAGAGAGAACAGGTCTATAAAATGCTGGGGGTGAAGGGGTCAGAGAATTAAGTTGGTAGTCATTTGCAGATGAAATAGCTCTCATGGCAGAATCAAGTGAAAATTGCAAAAGCTAGTGTCTGAGTTTGGGAGTGTGTGTGAAAGGAGCAGGTTAACAATTAATATGAATAAACTAAGGTAACGACTTTTAGAAGGGGATGAAACAAGTTGGTTTGAGCCTGAGTTTAAATGAAAGTGGACACAGCAAAGCATATATGAGAGCTGAAGTGAACCTGGGAGCAAATGTCTTGACTGCCATGAGGACTGAGTGAGAGACATCACTATCTGTGAGGGAAGAGAAGGGTATCTCTGAAGGTACAGTAGTTCCAACACTGTTATACAGGTGTGAGTCTTGGGACTTATATGCAAAAGAATGAAAGCGGGTGGACATTCTGGAAATGAAATGGCTGAGGACAGTTTGTGGTATAAAAGGGATGATTATGTTGGAAATGACAATGTAAACAAGATCTTTGCAGTAATCTAGTGACTACAAGTAAATGCATAAGGAATAACTCTTTCAGTAGTAGCTAAACTCATGACCCACACCATAGGAGGGATAGACAAATTTCTATGGCTGAACTAGAAAACTATACAGATACACCACCAATTTTCCGGCACTCTTGGTTCCAAAGCCTTGCCAGATTAACCATTTTGCCGAACCAACCATGGTCACATAATAATAATTCATCAACACACCTCTAACCCACTAATAATACATCTCCCATGTGTCTAAAGTATACCATGGACTGCTAGAAATTTAAACAAATATCAAATGTTTGAGCACCCTAAGATGGTAAGTCTGTCCTTAGTTTGTTTGAATCCTGTGGGATCTTCTTCGTCTTCTGTTGTTAGCGTTTTCCTGGGTGTGCATTGTCAGAACAATGCAGTTTCATCTGCATTATACACCTGCTCAGGACTGAGGTGCTTGTCAGCTATGAGTTTCGCAAATTCATCCACATACTTGGCAGATCCTTCATGTTTGCAGATCGCTTTTTTCCACATATTTTATTCATGGAAATTCCATGACACTTCTTGAATCTTTCAAGCCATCCTTCACTATAGTCACACTCATGTTGTAATTTAAGTTCTTTATGGAACAACTTAGCCTGGTCCATTATCATGCTTCCTGACAAGTCCACTCCATCACTTCGACACTGTCAAAACCATCCCATCATCACTCGATGGTGCTCAGTTTTTCTAATCATCATCTGTTTCTTGGAATCACTGTCTGCATCGAATTTCAATATTTTCTCCCTTTTCTTCTTTATATCATAAACAGTTGATGAACTAATGGTGTAGATGTCACACAACTTATGCACTGAAACACCATGGTCCATTTTTTCAACAGTTCTACTTTATCTAGGATTGATATGGACTGGTGTTTACATCTGACACCACGACTAACACTCTCATGTGTCTTAGAAACCATAGCTTGGGTTAAATTTAAGCAAAATAAGCTAAGAATCTCACAGAATTGTGGTATCACTACCAACAAGTGCAGTGGAAAGAATGTAATAAGCGCCCCCTACACACACCGCCATCTGTGGCCATCCAGTAAACTAGTCTGGTGGCTGCAGTAATTTCAAGTTCCCTCACGAAATTTTGTCTGAACTAAAGGAGGAGCTGAACGATCAGTTGCCGAAAATTCGGTGGTGTACCTGTACTAGGTAGGCCTACACTACTTTTTGCCTCAGTTCCTGTCTTGTGTTTCCAACAAACTGTGGGGAAAAGATGAACAAAGGCACCATATATAAAAAAAAAATAATGCAGAGAAAAGAGACATGGAATATAGAAGTTGTGACTGTGTCAAACTACCACTATAATGAGTTGAATGAATTACTCTAGGCTTGCCATTAAGTGGTGATAACCCAGTGGCCTCTCTTTGGTATGAACTGTCAATTGTATTATACTGTCAATCTGTATTCCCTCTTAAAAACTCATTCTCAATTAGCAAAAATGTTATAAGGCAGGTTGGCATGAAACAAAGCAGAACTAGGCTGAAAACAAATATAACACTATGTAGAAATGCTTCATTCTATTTATCTTATATAACTTATGACTTTGTAATTTTGTGTACATATACTGAGTAATCATTAATGATGAAATGCATGCAGAAAAAGACCATTATATTCAGCCTTTTGTTGGAAGTTTTTACATTAGAGATGAAAGCTTGATTCATATTTTGACTCCAGGTACAACTTTTATGTTATGCTACTTCAGTACAGGTTGCTTGGTTTTTGCAAGCATGCCAGTGTGTAAGTGTTTATACTGGTCATCAATTTGTAGCATTGATGACCAATATAAACACTTACACAATGGCATGCTTGCAAAAACCAAGCTACCTGTACTGAAGTAGCATAACATAAAAGTTGTACCTGGAGTCAAAATATGAATCAAGCTTTCATCTCTAATGTAAAAACTTCCAACAAAAGGCTGAATAACTGTTCTTTTGTTGGATCCACACTAAAATACAAGCCAACAGAGGACCTATAAAAAAAAATTTTGGGATTCAGTCGCAAGAAAGACAAAGGGATGAGAGGAGTTAAAAAAAAAAAGGAAGAGCTGAATGTCTTCTAAGCCTGTATCAAGTGTCTCCATATACTGCATCAAAGTTTAGGCAGAAAAGAACTATAATACTGAATATACTTACAGCAACTGAGAATAGGTGAACATGTTCATACATATGTTCTCTCGGCCACAACAGCTTCCGTAGCTGTTCCCCAACACCCGATCTACATGTGAAGAGGTATGCACGTACATACAACAACTGAGTACGCAGCATCTGCAAGTGAGAAAAAGCATAAATTTTGTGGTATGATGAAATCTTCCTCTCTATGGCATTCTGTGAGCCATGGGAGACCTAGGAACTCTGAAGGTTAGAAACCTCTTAACCTCCCTACTTCTTTGGAGAGGTAAATGCCTCTCATCCCTCATCCAGTGGAGGCTACCTTCCCAAATTCATGACCTTTGACATGCAGGCAGAATAGCTTCACATGACAAGTCCCTTAGTCCAAGAAGAGGTACTTTTTACTGAAAAAAGTTTTCAGATTCCTGGATATCAAAGGATGTTCCACTTAAAAATGTCTGGTGATCACCAATCACTACAAGATTTCACTGGTAGTATGATTAAGTTCTTACGACTCACTAGCTCTTGACCCCTAAAACTGCCAAGAAGAGAATGTCGCTAAAAATTGTTGAAGTAATACAACACAAGAGAAAAAGTAAGGGCTTTTGAAAACCCTATTAAGCTGCAAGAGGGAAGCAATTGTACCCTTGATAAACATACAAAAAATTCATCAAAAGTAGGTCCCAAGATGTTTATATAAATGACCCACCAGAATTACTCCTATATAGCATCCTTATAATGTAACTAGCCCTGATTTATTCATGAAAAGGCTAGAGCAGAACTCAAAATCAGGGAAATTCTAGATGTTATGAGAATCTAAACTTCTGAAGAAAGATTATAAGAGGTTCCAAACTAATCAATCCTGTCTTGAGTAGGAAGCCAAAACTGTGAAGATTATACCTGAATCTCAGTCTATCAAAAGTCTGATAACTTCCATGTGCAAATTACAAAGTCCAGAGTTTCAATGTTACGCTCCAGAACCAAGGTTAAGGTGGTCTGTAAAACTTAAGATAATAGCTGAGAAGTAAGAAGCCAAAAAAGCTTCCAGAATTAAAGGTGGTTAAAGAGGAAAGAGTTGTAAAGAATGCATTCGAAGAACAAAACTTTTTCTTTCCCAAGGCAGATCTCAATAAAACTTCTTGTCATTTTACCCATAATAAGGTAAGTTAGATGTTACACACCAGGTTTCTTTCATTTTTCATACTCTATTATTTCCTGCATTAGCAAGGTAGCATTGAGAACAGATAAAGAAAAGGCCTCAACTGCTCACATCTACATATATATATATATATATATATGGGAACTTCAGTGAAGGGCGTAAATGGGGAGGTGATAACAAGTAGCGGTGATGTGAGAAGGAGATGGAATGAGTATTTTGAAGGTTTGTTGAATGTGTCTGATGACAGAGTGGCAGATATAGGGTGTTTTGGTCGAGGTGGTGTGCAAAGTGAGAGGGTTAGGGAAAATGATTTGGTAAACAGAGAAGAGGTAGTAAAAGCTTTGCGGAAGATGAAAGCCGGCAAGGCAGCAGGTTTGGATGGTATTGCAGTGGAATTTATTAAAAAAGGGGGTGACTGTATTGTTGACTGGTTGGTAAGGTTATTTAATGTATGTATGACTCATGGTGAGGTGCCTGAGGATTGGCGGAATGCGTGCATAGTGCCATTGTACAAAGGCAAAGGGGATAAGAGTGAGTGCTCAAATTACAGAGGTATAAGTTTGTTGAGTATTCCTGGTAAATTATATGGGAGGGTATTGATTGAGAGGGTGAAGGCATGTACAGAGCATCAGATTGGGGAAGAGCAGTGCGGTTTCAGAAGTGGTAGAGGATGTGTGGATCAGGTGTTTGCTTTGAAGAATGTATGTGAGAAATACTTAGAAAAGCAAATGGATTTGTATGTAGCATTTATGGATCTGGAGAAGGCATATGATAGAGTTGATAGAGATGCTCTGTGGAAGGTATTAAGAATATATGGTGTGGGAGGCAAGTTGTTAGAAGCAGTGAAAAGTTTTTATCGAGGATGTAAGGCATGTGTACGTGTAGGAAGAGAGGAAAGTGATTGGTTCTCAGTGAATGTAGGTTTGCGGCAGGGGTGTGTGATGTCTCCATGGTTGTTTAATTTGTTTATGGATGGGGTTGTTAGGGAGGTAAATGCAAGAGTCCTGGAAAGAGGGGCAAGTATGAAGTCTGTTGGGGATGAGAGAGCTTGGGAAGTGAGTCAGTTGTTGTTCGCTGATGATACAGCGCTGGTGGCTGATTCATGTGAGAAACTGCAGAAGCTGGTGACTGAGTTTGGTAAAGTGTGTGGAAGAAGAAAGTTAAGAGTAAATGTGAATAAGAGCAAGGTTATTAGGTACAGTAGGGGTGAGGGTCAAGTCAATTGGGAGGTGAGTTTGAATGGAGAAAAACTGGAGGAAGTGAAGTGTTTTAGATATCTGGGAGTGGATCTGTCAGCGGATGGAACCATGGAAGCGGAAGTGGATCATAGGGTGGGGGAGGGGGCGAAAATTTTGGGAGCCTTGAAAAATGTGTGGAAGTCGAGAACATTATCTCGGAAAGCAAAAATGGGTATGTTTGAAGGAATAGTGGTACCAACAATGTTGTATGGTTGCGAGGCGTGGGCTATGGATAGAGATGTGCGCAGGAGGATGGATGTGCTGGAAATGAGATGTTTGAGGAAAATGTGTGGTGTGAGGTGGTTTGATCGAGTAAGTAACGTAAGGGTAAGAGAGATGTGTGGAAATAAAAAGAGCGTGGTTGAGAGAGCAGAAGAGGGTGTTTTGAAATGGTTTGGGCACATGGAGAGAATGAGTGAGGAAAGATTGACCAAGAGGATATATGTGTCGGAGGTGGAGGGAACGAGGAGAAGAGGGAGACCAAATTGGAGGTGGAAAGATGGAGTGAAAAAGATTTTGTGTGATCGGGGCCTGAACATGCAGGAGGGTGAAAGGAGGGCAAGGAATAGAGTGAATTGGAGCGATGTGGTATACAGGGGTTGACGTGCTGTCAGTGGATTGAATCAAGGCATGTGAAGCGTCTGGGGTAAACCATGGAAAGCTGTGTAGGTATGTATATTTGCGTGTGTGGACGTGTGTATGTACATGTGTATGGGGGGGGGGTTGGGCCATTTCTTTCGTCTGTTTCCTTGCGCTACCTCGCAAACGCGGGAGACAGCGACAAAGTATAAAAAAAAAAAAAAAAAAAAAAAATATATATATATATATATATATATATATATATATATATATTTTTTTTGCTTTGTCGCTGTCTCCCGCGTTTGCGAGGTAGCGCAAGGAAACAGACGAAAGAAAAGGCCTAACCCACCCCCATACACATGTATATACATACACGTCCACACATGCAAATATACATACCTACACAGCTTTCCATGGTTTACCCCAGATGCTTCACATGCCCTGATTCAATCCACTGACAGCACGTCAACCCCGGTATACCACATCGATCCAATTCACTCTATTCCTTGCCCGCCTTTCACCCTCCTGCATGTTCAGGCCCCAATCACTCAAAATCTTTTTCACTCCATCTTTCCACCTCCAATTTGGTCTCCCACTTCTCCTCGTTCCCTCCACCTCCGACACATATATCCTCTTGGTCAATCTTTCCTCACTCATTCTCTCCATGTGCCCAAACCATTTCAAAACACCCTCTTCTGCTCTCTCAACCACGCTCTTTTTATTTCCACACATCTCTCTTACCCTTACGTTACTTACTCGATCAAACCACCTCACACCACACATTGTCCTCAAGCATCTAATTTCCAGCACATCCACCCTCCTGTGCACAACTCTATCAATAGCCCACGCCTTGCAACCATACAAAATTGTTGGAACCACTATTCCTTCAAACATACCCATTTTTGCTTTCCGAGATAATGTTCTCGAGTTCCACACATTCTTCAAGGCTCCCAGGATTTTCGCCCCCTCCCCCACCCTATGATTCACTTCCGCTTCCATGGTTCCATCCACTGCCAGATCCACTCCCAGATATCTAAAACACTTAACTTCCTTCAGTTTTTCTCCATTCAAACTTACCTCCCAATTGACTTGACCCTCAACCCTACTGTACCTAATAACCTTGCTCTTATTCACATTTACTCTTAACTTTCTTCTTTCACACACTTTACCAAACTCAGTCACCAGCTTCTGCAGTTTCTCACATGAATCAGCCACCAGCGCTGTATCATCAGCGAACAACAACTGACTCACTTCCCAAGCTCTCTCATCCCCAACAGACTTCATACTTGCCCCTCTTTCCAAAACTCTTGCATTCACCTCCCTAACAACCCCATCCATAAACAAATTAAACAACCATTGAGACATCACACACCCCTGCCGCAAACCTACATTCACTGAGAACCAATCACTTTCCTCTCTTCCTACACATACACATGCCTTACATCCTCGATAAAAACTTTTCACTGCTTCTAACAACTTGCCTCCCACACCATATATTCTTAATACCTTCCACAGAGCATCTCTATCAACACTATCATATGCCTTCTCCAGATCCATAAATGCTACATACAAATCCATTTGCTTTTCTAAGTATTTCTCACATACATTCTTCAAAGCAAACACCTGATCCACACATCCTCTACCACTTCTGAAACCACACTGCTCTTCCCCAATCTGATGCTCTGTACATGCCTTCACCCTCTCAATCAATACCCTCCCATATAATTTACCAGGAATACTCAACAAACTTATACCTCTGAAATTTGAGCACTCACTCTTATCCCCTTTGCCTTTGTACAATGGCACTATGCAAGCATTCTGCCAATCCTCAGGCACCTCACCATGAGTCATACATACATTAAATAACCTTACCAACCAGTCAATAATACAGTCACCCCCTTTTTTAATAAATTCCACTGCAATACCATCCAAACCTGCTGCCTTGCCGGCTTTCATCTTCCTCAAAGCTTTTACTACCTCTTCTCTGTTTAAGAAATCATTTTCCCTAACCCTCTCACTTTGCACACCACCTCGACCAAAACACCCTATATCTGCCACTATATCATCAAACACATTCAACAAACCTTCAAAATACTCACACCATCTCCTTCTCACATCACCACTACTTGTTATCACCTCCCCATTTGCGCCCTTCACTGAAGTTCCCATTTGCTCCCTTGTCTTACGCACTTTATTTACCTCCTTCCAGAACATCTTTTTATTCTCCCTAAAATTTAATGATACTCTCTCACCCCAACTCTCTTTTTCACCTCTTGCACCTTTCTCTTGACCTCCTGTCTCTTTCTTTTATACATCTCCCACTCAATTGCATTTTTTCCCTGCAAAAATTGTCCAAATGCCTCTCTTCTCTTTCACTAATAATCTTACTTCTTCATCCCACCACTTACTACCCTTTCTAATCAACCCACATACCACGCTTCTCATGCCACAAGCATCTTTTGCGCAATCCATCACTGATTGTGAGAAACTGCAGAAGCTGGTGACTGAGTTTGGTAAAGTGTGTGAAAGAGGAAAGTTAAGAGTAAATGTGAATAAGAGCAAGGTTATTAGGTACAGTAGGGTTGAGGGTCAAGTCAATTGGGAGGTAAGTTTGAATGGAGAAAAACTGGAGGAAGTAAAGTGTTTTAGATATCTGGGAGTGGATCTGGCAGCGGATGGAACCATGGAAGCGGAAGTGGATCATAGGGTGGGGGAGGGGGCGAAAATCCTGGGAGCCTTGAAGAATGTGTGGAAGTCGAGAACATTATCTCGGAAAGCAAAAATGGCTATGTTTGAAGGAATAGTGGTTCCAGCAATTTTGTATGGTTGCGAGGCGTGGGCTATGGATAGAGTTGTGCACAGGAGGATGGATGTGCTGGAAATTAGATGTTTGAGGACAATGTGTGGTGTGAGGTGGTTTGATCGAGTAAGTAACGTAAGGGTAAGAGAGATGTGTGGAAATAAAAAGAGCGTGGTTGAGAGAGCAGAAGAGGGTGTTTTGAAATGGTTTGGGCACATGGAGAGAATGAGTGAGGAAAGATTGACCAAGAGGATATATGTGTCGGAGGTGGAGGGAACGAGAAGTGGGAGACCAAATTGGAGGTGGAAAGATGGAGTGAAAAAGATTTTGTGTAATCGGGGCCTGAACATGCAGGAGGGTGAAAGGAGGGCAAGGAATAGAGTGAATTGGATCGATGTGGTATACCGGGGTTGACGTGCTGTCAGTGGATTGAATCAGGGCATGTGAAGCGTCTGGAGTAAACCATGGAAAGCTGTGTAGGTATGTATATTTGCGTGTGTGGACGTGTATGTATATACATGTGTATGGGGGTGGGTTAGGGAATTTCTTTCGTCTGTTTCCTTGCGCTACCTCGCAAACGCGGGAGACAGCGACAAAGGAAAAAAAAAGAAAAAAAAATATTATATTGTTATATTATTTTGTTTTGTCGCTGTCTCCCGCGTTAGCGAGGTAGCGCAAGGAAACAGACAAAAGAATGGCCCAACCCACCCACATACACGTCCACACACGCAAATATACATACCTATACATTTCAATGTACACATATATATATACACACACAGACATATATACACATGTACATAATTCATAGTCTGCCTTTATTTATTCCCATCACCACCTTGCCACACATGGAATAACAACCCCCTCCCCCCTCATGTGTGCAAAGTAGCGCTAGGAAAAGATAACAAAGGCCCCATTTATTCACACTCAGTCTCTAGCTGTCATGTAATAATGCACCGAAACCACAGCTCCCTTTCCACATCCAGGCCCCACACAACTTTCCATGGTTTACCCCAGACGCTTCACATGCCCTGATTCAATCCATTAATAGCACGTCGACCCCGGTATACCACATCAATCCAATTCACTCTATTCCTTGCCCTCCTTTCACCCTCCTGCATGTTCAGGCCCCGATCACTCAAAATCTTTTTCACTCCATCTTTCCACCTCCAATTTGGCCTCCCACTTCTCCTCGTTCCCTCCACCTCCGACACATATATCCTCTTGGTCAATCTTTCCTCACTCATTCTCTCCATGTGCCCAAACCATTTCTAAACACCCTCTCCTGCTCTCTCAACCACGCTTTTTTTTTCCACACATCTCTCTTACCCTTACATTACTTACTCGATCAAACCACCTCACACCACATATTGTCCTCAACATCTCATTTCCAGCACATCCACCCTCCTGCGCACAACTCTATCCATAGCCCACGCCTCGCAACCATACAACATTGTTGGAACCACTATTCCTTTAAACATAGCCATTTTTGCTTTCAGAGATAATGTTCTCGACTTCCACACATTCTTCAAGGCTCCCAGGATTTTCGCCCCCTGCCCCACCCTATGATTCACTTCCGCTTCCATGGTTCCATCCGCTGCCAGATCCACTGACGTGCTGTCAGTGGATTGAATCAAGGCATGTGAAGCGTCTGGGGTAAACCATGGAAAGCTGTGTAAGTATGTATATTTGCATGTGTGGACGTATGTATATACATGTGTATGGGGGGGGGGGTTGGGCCATTTCTTTCGTCTGTTTCCTTGCGCTACCTCACAAACGCGGGAGACAGCGACAAAGTATAATATAATCCTCCTCGAAGGCTCAGAGTGGGGTGCCTAAATGTGTGTGGATGTAACCAAGATGTGAAAAAAGGAGAGATAGGTAGTATGTTTGAGGAAAGGAACCTGGATGTTATGGCTCTGAGTGAAACGAAGCTCAAGGGTAAAGGGGAAGAGTGGTTTGGGAATGTCTGGGGAGTAAAGTCAGGGGTTAGTGAGAGGACAAGAGCAAGGGAAGGAGTAGCAATACTCCTGAAACAGGAGTTGTGGGAGTATGTGATAGAATGTAAGAAAGTAAATTCTCGATTAATATGGGTAAAACTGAAAGTTGATGGAGAGAGGTGGGTGATTATTGGTGCATATGCACCTGGGCATGAGAAGAAAGATCATGAGAGGCAAGTGTTTTGGGAGCAGCTGAATGAGTGTGTTAGTGGTTTTGATGCACGAGACCGGGTTATAGTGATGGGTGATTTGAATGCAAAGGTGAGTAATGTGGCAGTTGAGGGAATAATTGGTATACATGGGGTGTTCAGTGTTGTAAATGGAAATGGTGAAGAGCTTGTAGATTTATGTGCTGAAAAAGGACTGATGATTGGGAATACCTGGTTTAAAAAGCGAGATATACATAAGTATACTTATGTAAGTAGGAGAGATGGCCAGAGAGCGTTATTGGATTACGTGTTAATTGACAGGCGTGCGAAAGAGAGACTTTTGGATGTTAATGTGCTGAGAGGTGCAACTGGAGGGATGTCTGATCATTATCTTGTGGAGGCTAAGGTGAAGATTTGTAAGGGTTTTCAGAAAAGAAGAGCGAATGTTGGGGAGAAGAGGGTGGTGAGAGTAAGTGAGCTTGGGAAGGAGACCTGTGTGAGGAAGTACCAGGAGAGACTGAGTACAGAATGGAAAAAGGTGAGAACAATGGAAGTAAGGGGAGTGGGGGAGGAATGGGATGTATTTAGGGAATCAGTGATGGATTGCGCAAAAGATGCTTGTGGCATGAGAAGAGTGGGAGGTGGGTTGATTAGAAAGGGTAGTGAGTGGTGGGATGAAGAAGTAAGAGTATTAGTGAAAGAGAAGAGAGAGGCATTTGGACGATTTTTGCAGGGATAAAATTCAATTGAGTGGGAGATGTATAAAAGAAAGAGACAGGAGGTCAAGAGAAAGGTGCAAGAGGTGAAAAAAAGGGCAAATGAGAGTTGGAGTGAGAGAGTATCATTAAATTTTAGGGAGAATAAAAAGATGTTCTGGAAGGAGGTAAATAAAGTGCATAAGACAAGGGAGCAAATGGGAACTTCAGTGAAGGGCGCAAATGGGGAGGTGATAACAAGTAGTGGTGATGTGAGAAGGAGATGGAGTGAGTATTTTGAAGGTTTGTTGAATGTGTTTGATGATAGAGTGGCAGATATAGGGTGTTTTGGCCGAGGTGGTGTGCAAAGTGAGAGGGTTAGGGAAAATGATTTGGTAAACAGAGAAGAGGTAGTGAAAGCTTTGCGGAAGATGAAAGCTGGCAAGGCAGCAGGTTTGGATGGTATTGCAGTGGAATTTATTAAAAAAGGGGGTGACTGTATTGTTGACTGGTTGGTAAGGTTATTTAATGTATGTATGACTCATGGTGAGGTGCCTGAGGATTGGCGGAATGCGTGCATAGTGCCATTGTACAAAGGCAAAGGGGATAAGAGTGAGTGCTCAAATTACAGAGGTATAAGTTTGTTGAGTATTCCTGGTAAATTATATGGGAGGGTATTGATTGAGAGGGTGAAGGCATGTACAGAGCATCAGATTGGGGAAGAGCAGTGTGGTTTCAGAAGTGGTAGAGGATGTGTGGATCAGGTGTTTGCTTTGAAGAATGTATGTGAGAAATACTTAGAAAAGCAAATGGATTTGTATGTAGCATTTATGGATCTGGAGAAGGCATATGATAGAGTTGATATATATATATATATATATATATATATATATATATATATATATATATATATATATATATATCGCTATATATATATTTATATATATATATTTATATTTATTTATTATACTTTGTCGCTGTCTCCCGCGTTTGCGAGGTAGCGCAAGGAAACAGACGAAAGAAATGGCCCAACCCCCCATACACATGTATATACATACGTCCACACACGCAAATATACATACCTACACAGCTTTCCATGGTTTACCCCAGACGCTTCACATGCCCCGATTCAATCCACTGACAGCACGTCAACCCCGGTATACCACATCGCTCCAATTCACTCTATTCCTTGCCCTCCTTTCACCCTCCTGCATGTTCAGGCCCCGATCACACAAAATCTTTTTCACTCCATCTTTCCACCTCCAATTTGGTCTCCCTCTTCTCCTCGTTCCCTCCACCTCCGACACATATATCCTCTTGGTCAATCTTTCCTCACTCATTCTCTCCATGTGCCCAAACCATTTCAAAACACCCTCTTCTGCTCTCTCAACCACGCTCTTTTTATTTCCACACATCTCTCTTACCCTTACGTTACTCACTCGATCAAACCACCTCACACCACACATTGTCCTCAAACATCTCATTTCCAGCACATTCATCCTCCTGCGCACAACTCTATCCATAGCCCACGCCTCGCAACCATACAACATTGTTGGAACCACTATTCCTTCAAACATACCCATTTTTGCTTTCCGAGATAATGTTCTCGAGTTCCACACATTCTTCAAGGCCCCCAGAATTTTCGCCCCCTCCCCCACCCTATGATCCACTTCCGCTTCCATGGTTCCATCCGCTGCCAGATCCACTCCCAGATATCTAAAACACTTCACTTCCTCCAGTTTTTCTCCATTCAAACTCACCTCCCAATTGACTTGACCCTCAACCCTACTGCACCTAATAACCTTGCTCTTATTCACATTTACTCTTAACTTTCTTCTTCCACACACTTTACCAAACTCAGTCACCAGCTTCTGCAGTTTCTCACATGAATCAGCCACCAGCGCTGTATCATCAGCGAACAACAACTGACTCACTTCCCAAACTCTCTCATCCCCAACAGACTTCATACTTGCCCCTCTTTCCAAAACTCTTGCATTTACCTCCCTAACAACCCCATCCATAAACAAATTAAACAACCATGGAGACATCACACACCCCTGCCGCAAACCTACATTCACTGAGAACCAATCACTTTCCTCTCTTCCTACACGTACACATATATATATATATATATATATATATATATATATATATATATATATATATATATATATATATATACATAAATCAAAAGGCCATGTTGACATCACAAAGCCCTGCCATGCACCCATATTTATATCAAAACTTTCACTCAATTCTCTATCCATTCCGAGACATGCATTTACTATGTACCCTAAATATTTTAAACACATCCTATAAAGTATTACACTCGATTCTGTCTTACATTTTTTCCAGATGCATAAAAGCTGCATACAGCTTTTTACCTTTCACTTGATACTTTTCCAGTCATTTTCACCACAATAATCGGATCGACACATCCCATACCTTTCCTAAAACCGTGCTTCTCATTTATTCTGCATCCAGTCACTTCCATCACTCTGTCAATCAATACTCTTGCAAACTCTTTTTGTGGTATAATTAACAGACTTATTCTCTGTAACTGCTACATACATCCTTAGCACCTTTTCTTGAATAAAGGAACAATAATAGCTTTTACCTTATCCTCAGGCAATATATATATGCAATGCACTGAAATGACAGCCCTCTATCCACAACCAAGCCCCACAGACCATTCTATGGCTTCTTCTATCAGCTTCACATGCCCTAGTTCAGTCCATTGACAGTTCATTGCACATTGTATACCACATCAATCGAATTCACTCTCTCCCATGCACACCTTTTACCTTCCAACATGTTCATGACCCAAGCACACAATCTTTTTCTCTCCATTCTTTCATCCCCAATTTGGTTTCCCCCTTTCCCTTGTCCCCTTCACTTGATATACAAATATCTTCTTTGTCAAACTTTCCCCCACTCATTTTCTAAAAATGTGCAAACCATTTCAGCAATCTTCAGCTTCGTCAAACATACCCTTCTAAATACCACACTGTTCTCTTAATGTATCATTACTCAATCAACCCTCCTTACACCATATATTGTCCTTAAATACTTAATTTCAATACTTTCACCCTCCTTCAAACATTCTCATCTATAGCTGCATCCATAAAACATCACTGGGATGACTGTACCTTCAAACATAACCAGTTTCACCCTTCTAGATAGCAAAATTCAAACTCATTTCCCAACAAACCTGTTTCCATACACTGTTAAACCTAATAAACATGCTCCCATTAACACTCACCCAAAACTTTCTCCTTTCACAAAACCTCTCAAACTCAATGCAACCACCTAAGCAGCCTCTCATCTGAATCTGCCACCAACACAGTGCTACCAGGATACAACACATGACTCAACTTCCAGCCCCCCTACCAACAGACATGCACAGCCACCCCCTCTCTTCAGGACCACTAAAAACATTCACCTTTATCCCCCTTATCGTACTTGATCTCTGTTTCCCGCATTAAAGAGGTGTGCTAGGAAACAGACAACGAAAGATCCATCCACTTTCTTACACATATATGCACATTACACATACATTATCTATACGTAAATGGAAATGGTGAAGAGCTTGTAGATTTATGTGCTGAAAAAATACTGGTGATTGGGAATACCTGGTATAAAAAAAGATATACATAAGTATACATAAGTAAGTTGGAGAGATGGCCAGAGAGCATTATTGGATTATGTGTTAATTGATAGGCAAGTGAAAGAGAGACTTTTGGATGTTAATGTGCTGAGAGGTGCAACTGGAGGGATGTCTGATCGTTATCATCTGTAGGCGAAGGTGAAGATTTGTAGAGTTTTTCAGAAAAGAAGAGAGAATGTTGGGGTGAAAAGAGTGGTGAGAGAAAGTGAGCTTGGGAAGGAGACTTGTGTGAGGAAGTACCAGGAGAGACTGAGTACAGAATAGAAAAAGGTGAGAACAAAGAACGTAAGAGGAATGGGATGTACTTAGGGAAGCAGTGATGGCTTGTGCAAAAGATGCTTGTGGCATAAGAAGCGTGGGAGGTGGGCAGATTAGAAAGGGTAGTGAGTGGTGGGATGAAGAAGTAAGATTATTAGTGAAAGAGAAGAGAGAGGCATTTGGATGATTTTTGCAGGGAAATAATGCAAATGACTGGGAGACGTATAAAAGAAAGAGGCAGAAGGCCAAGAAAAAAGGATAAATGAGAGTTGGGGTGAGAGAGTATCATTAAATTTTAGGGAGAATAAGATGTTTTGGAAGAAGGTAAATAAAGTGCGTAAGACAAGGGAACAAATGGGAACATCAGTGAAGGGGGCTAATGGGGAGGTGATAACAAGTAGTGGTGATATGAGAAGTAGATGGAGTGAGTATTTTGAAGGTTTGTTGAATGTGTTTGATGATAGAGTGGCAGATATAGGGTGTTTTGGTCGAGGTGGTGTGCAAAGTGAGAGGGTTAGGGAGAATGATTTGGTAAACAGAGAAGAGGTAGTAAAAGCTTTGCGGAAGATGAAAGCAGGCAAGGCAGCGGGTTTGGATGGTATTGCAGTGGAATTTATTAAAAAAGGGGGGTGACTGTATTGTTGACTGGTTGGTAGGGTTATTCAATGTATGTATGACTCATGGTGAGGTGCCTGAGGATTGGTGGAATGCTTACATAGTGCCATTATACAAAGGCAAAGGGGATAAAAGTGAGTGTTCAAATTACAGAGGTATAAGTTTGTTGAGTATTCCTGGGAAATTATATGGGAGGGTATTGATTGAGAGGGTGAAGGAGTGTACAGAGCATCAGATTGGGGAAGAGCAGTGTGGTTTCAGAAGTGGTAGAGGATGTGTGGATCAGGTGTTTGCTTTGAAGAATGTATGTGAGAAATGCTTAGAAAAGCAAATGGATTCGTATGTAGCATTTATGGATCTGGAGAAGGCATATGATAGAGTTGATACAGATGCTCTGTAGAAGGTATTAAGAATATATGGTGTGGGAGGCAAGTTGTTAGAAGCAGCAAAAAGTTTTTACCGAGGATGTAAGGCATGTGTTCGTGTAGGAAGAGAGGAAAGTGATTGGTTCTCAATGAATGTTGGTTTGCAGAAGGGGTGTGTGATGTCTCCATGGTTGTTCAATTTGTTTATGGATGGGGTTGTTAGGGAGGTGAAGGCAAGAGTTTTGGAAAGAAGGGCAAGTATGCAGTCTGTTGTGGATGAGAGAGCTTGGGAAGTGAGTCAGCTGTTGTTCGCTGATGATAGAGTGCTGGTGGTTGATTCGTGTGTGAAACTGCAGAAGCTGGTGACTGAGTTTGGTAAAGTGTGTGAAAGAAGAAAGCTGAGAGTAAATGTGAATAAGAGCAAGGTTATTAGGTACAGTAGAGTTGAGGGACAAGTCAATTGGGAGGTAAGTTTGAATGGAGAAAAACTGGAGGAGGTGAAGTGTTTTAGATATCTGGGAGTGGATTTAGCAGCAGATGGAACCATGGAAGCGGAGGTGAATCATAAAATGTGGGAGGGGGTGAAAAATCTGGAAGCGTTGAAGAATGTGTGGAAGTCGAGAACATTATCTCGGAAAGCAAAAATGGGTATGTTTGAAGGAATGGTGGTTCCAACAATGTTATATGGTTGCGAGGCATGGGCTATAGATAGAGATGTGCGGAGGAGGGTGGATGTGCTGGAAATGAGATGTTTGAGGACAATATGTGGTGTGAGGTGGTTTGATCGAGTAAGTAACAATAGGGTAAGAGAGATGTGTGGTAATAAAAAGAGTGTGGTTGAGAGAGCAGAAGAGGGTGTTTTGAAATGGTTTGGTCAAATGAAGAGAATGAGTGAGGAAAGATTGACAAAGAGAATATATGTGTCAGAGGTGGAGGGAGCAAGGAGAAGTGGGAGACCAAATTGGAGGTGGAAAGATGGAGTGAAAAAGATTTTGAGTGATCGGGGCCTGAACATGCAGGAGGGTGAAAGGCGTACAAGGAATAGAGTAAACTGGAACGATGTGGTATACCGGGGTCAATGTGCTGTCAATGGATTGAACCAGGGCATGTGAAGCGTCTGGGGTAAACCATGCAAAGTTCTGTGGGGCCTGGATGTGGAAAGGGAGCTGTGGTTTCGGTGCATTATCACATGACAGCAAGAGACTGAGTGTGAACGAATGTGGCCTTTGTTGTCTTTTCCTAGCACTACCTCGTGCACATGAGGGGGGAGGGGATTTGTTTTTCATGTGTGGTGGGGTGGCAATGGGAATGAATATAGGCAGACAGTATGAATCATGTACATGTGTATATATATGCCTGTGTGTGTATATATATGTATACGTTGAGATGTATAGGTATGTATATTTGCGTGTGTGGACATGTATGTGTATACATGTGTACGTGGGTGGGTTGGGCCATTCTTTCATCTGCTTCCTTGCACTACCTCGCTAACGCGGGAGACAGCGACAAAGCAAAATAAATGCTACATACAAATCCATTAGCTTTTCTAAGTTTTTCTCACATACATTCTTCAAAGCAAACACCTGATCCACACATCCTCTATCACTTCTAAAACCACACTGCTCTTCCCCAATCTCATGCTCTGTATATGCCTTCACCCTCTCAATCAATACCATCCCATATAATTTACCAGGAATACTCAACAAACTTATACCTCTCACATTTATCTCCTTTGCCTCTGTACAATGGCACTATACAAGCATTCTGCCAATCCTCAGGCACCTCACCAAGAGTCATACATACATTAAATAACCTTACCAACCAGTCAACAATACAGTCACCCCCATTTTTAATAAATTCCAATGCAATACCATCCAAACCCGCTGCCTTGCCGGCTTTCATCTTCCGCAAAGCTTTTACTACCTCTTCTCTGTTTACCAAATCATTCTCCCTAACCCTCTCACTTTGCACACCACCTCGACCAAAACACCCTATATCTGCCACTCTATCATCAAACACATTCAACAAACCTTCAAAATACTCACTCCATCTACTTCTCACATCACCACTACTTGTTATCACCTCCCCATTAGCCCCTTTCAGTGATGTTCCCATTAGTTCCCTTATCTTAAGCACTTTGTTACCTCCTTCCAAAACATCTTTTTATTCTCCCTAAAATTTAATGATACTTTCTCACCCCAACTCTCATTTGCCCTCTTTTTCACCCATTGCACCTTTCTCTTGACCTCCTGCCTCTTTCTTTTATACATCTCCCACTCATTTGCATTATTTCCCTGCAAAAATCGTCCAAATGCCTCTCTCTTCTCTTTCACTAATAATCTTCTTCATCCCACCACTCATTAGCCTTTCTAATCTGCCCACCTCCCACACTTCTCATGCCACAAGCATCTTTTGCGCAAGCCATCACTGCTTCCCTAAATACATCCCATTCCTCCCCCACTCCCCTTACCTCCTTTGTTCTCACCTTTTTCCATTCTTTACTCGTTCTCTCCTGTTACTCTCACCACCCTCTTCACCCCAATATTCTCTCTTCTTTTCTGAAAACCTCTAGAAATCATCATCTTCGCCTCCACAAGATAATGATCAGACATCCCTCAGCTGCACCTCTCAGCACATTAACACCAAATAGTCTCTCTTTTGTGCGCCGATCAATTAACATGTAATCCAATAATGCTCTCTGGCCATCTCTCCTACTTACATACATATACTTATGTATATCTCTCTTTTTAAACCAGGTATTCCCAATCACCAGTCCTTTTTCAGCACATAAATCTACAAGCTCTACACCATTTCCATTTACAACACTGAACACCCCATGTACACCAATTATTCCCTCAAGTGCCACATTACTCAACTTTGCATTCAAATCACCCATCACTATAACCTGGTCTCGTGCATCAAAACTACTAACACATTCACTCAGCTGCTCCCACAACACTTGCCTCTCATGATCTTTCTTCTCATGCCTAGGTTCATATGCACCAATAGTCACCAATCTCTCTCTATCAACTTTCAGTTTTCCACATAACAATCTAGAGTTTACTTTCTTACACTCTATCACATACTCCCACAACTCCTGTTTCTGGAGTAGCGCTACTCCTTCCCTTGCTCTTGTCCTCTCACTAACCCCTGACTTTACTCCCAAGACATTCCCAAACCACTCTTCCCCTTTACCCTTGAGCTTCGTTTCACTCAGAGCCAAAACATCCCAGTTCCTTTCCTCAAACATATTACCTATCTTTTTTTCTCATCTTGGTTACATCCACACACATTTAAACACCCCAATCAGAGCCTTCAAGGAGGATAAGCACTCCACGCGTGACTCCTTCTTCTGTTTCCCCTTTTAGAAAATTAAAATACAAGGAGGGGAGAGTTTCTAGCCACCCGCTCCCGTCCACTTTAGTCACTTTCTACGACACATGAGGAATGCGTGGGAAGTATTCTTTCTCCCACATACATACATATACATATATACACATACATTTTTTTTTTTTTTTTGCTTTGTCGCTGTCTCTCGCGTTTGCGAGGTAGCGCAAGGAAACAGACGAAAGAAATGGCCCAACCCAACCCCATACGCATGTATATACATACGTCCACACACACGAATATACATACCTACACAGCTTTCCATGGTTTACCCCAGACGCTTCACATGCCCTGATTCAATCCACTGACAGCACGTCAACCCCGGTATACCACATCGATCCAATTCACTCTATTCCTTGCACGCCTTTCACCCTCCTGCATGTTCAGGCCCCTGATCACACAAAATCTTTTTCACTCCATCTTTCCACCTCCAATTTGGTCTCCCACTTCTCCTCGTTCCCTCCACCTCTGACACATATATCCTCTTAGTCAATCTTTCCTCACTCATTCTCTCCATGTGCCCAAACCATTTCAAAACACCCTCTTCTGCTCTCTCAACCATGCTCTTTTTATTTCCACACATCTCTCTTACCCTTACGTTACTTACTCGATCAAACCACCTCACACCACACATTGTCCTCAAACATCTCATTTCCAGCACATCCATCCTCCTGCGCACAACTCTATCCATAGCCCACGCCTCGCAACCATACAACATTGTTGGAACCACTATTCCTTCAAACATACCCATTTTTGCTTTCCGAGATAATGTTCTCGACTTCCACAATTTCTTCAAGGCTCCCAGGATTTTCGCCCCCTCCCCCACCCTATGATTCACTTCCGCTTCCATGGTTCCATCCGCTGCCAGATCCACTCCCAGATATCTAAAACACTTTACTTCCTCCAGTTTTTCTCCATTCAAACTTACCTCCCAATTGACGTGACCCTCAACCCTATTGTACCTAATTACCTTGCTCTTATTCACATTTACTCTTAACTTTCTTCTTTCACACACTTTACCAAACTCAGTCACCAGCTTCTGCAGTTTCTCACATGAATCAGCCACCAGCGCTGTATCACCAGTGAACAACAACTGACTCACTTCCCAAGCTCTCTCATCCACAACAGACTTCATACTTGCCCCTCTTTCCAAAACTCTTGCATTCACCTCCATAACAACCCCATCCATAAACAAATTAAACAACCATGGAGACATCACACACCCCTGCCGCAAACCTACATTCACTGAGAACCAATCACTTTCCTCTCTTCCTACACGTACACATGCCTTACATCCTCGATAAAAACTTTTCACTGCTTCTAACAACTTGCCTCCCACAGCATATATTCTTAATACCTTCCACAGAGCATCTCTATCAACTCTATCATATGCCTTCTCCAGATCCATAAATGCTACATACAAATCCATTTGCTTTTCTAAGTATTTCTCACATACATTCTTCAAGGAAACACCTGATCCACACATCCTCTACCACTTCTGAAACCACACTACTCTTCCCCAATCTGATGCTCTGTACATGCCTTCACTCTCTCAATCAATACCTTCCCATATAATTTACCAGGCATACTCAACAAACTTATACCTCTGTAATTTGAGCACTCACTCTTATCCCCTTTGCCTTTGTACAATGGCACTATGCACGCATTCCGCCAATCCTCAGGCACCTCACCATGAGTCATACATACATTAAATAACCTTACCAACCAGTCAATAATACAGTCACCCCCTTTTTTAATAAATTCCACTGCAATACCATCCAAACCTGCTGCCTTGCCGGCTATCATCTTCTGCAAAGCTTTTACTACCTCTTCTCTGTTTACCAAATCATTTTCCCTAACCCTCTCACTTTGCACACCACCTCGACCAAAACACCCTATATCTGCCACTCTATCATCAAACACATTCAACAAACCTTCAAAATACTCACTCCATCTCCTTCTCACATCACCACTACTTGTTATCACCTCCTCATTTGCGCCCTTCACTGAAGTTCCCATTTGCTCCCTTGTCTTACGCACTTTATTTACCTCCTTCCAGAACACCTTTTTATTCTCCCTAAAATTTAATGATACTCTCTCACCCCAACTCTCATTTGCCCTCTTTTTCACCTCTTGCACCTTTCTCTTGACCTCCTGTCTCTTTCTTTTATACATCTCCCACTCAATTGCATTTTTTTCCTGCAAAAATTGTCAAAATGCCTCTCTCTTCTCTTTCACTAATAATCTTACTTCTTCATCCCACCACTCACTACCCTTTCTAATCAACCCACCTCCCACTCTTCTCATGCCACAAGCATCTTTTGCGCAATCCATCACTGATTCCCTAAATACATCCCATTCCTCCCCCACTCCCCTTACTTCCATTGTTCTCACCTTTTTCCATTCTGTACTCAGTCTCTCCTGGTACTTCCTCACACAAGTCTCCTTCCCAAGCTCACTTACTCTCACCACCCTCTTCACCCCAACATTCACTCTTCTTTTCTGAAAACCCATACAAATCTTCACCTTAGCCTCCACAAGATAATGATCAGACATCCCTCCAGTTGCACCTCTCAGCACATTAACATACAAAAGTCTCTCTTTCGCGCGCCTGTCAATTAACACGTAATCCAATAACGCTCTCTGGCCATCTCTCCTACTTACATACGTATACTTATTTATATCTCGCTTTTTAAACCAGGTATTCCCAATCACCAGTCCTTTTTCAGCACATAAATCTACAAGCTCTTCACCATTTCCATTTACATACATATACATACACATATACATACATACACATGTAATGTACATATTAATACTTGCTCACCTTTACCCATTTTCCAGCACCACCACACCCCACAAGAGACCATATCACCACCCCTTGTGACATCAAGGTAACACTAGGAAACATACAAAGGCCACACCCACTCACTTCCATTCTCTAGCTGTCATGTGCAATACACCGAAACCAAAGTCTTTATACAATAGTATAACACATGCATTCTGCCAATCCTCAGGCACCTCAGTAACATCCATATATACACTGAAGATCATAACTAACCAATCAACGACACACTCATCCCTTTTCTTCAGAAATTCAACTGCAATACTATACACTCCAGCCATCCTGCCACATTTCATCTTATTCAAGGTTTTCACCAGACCACTTACTATTACCCCCCCCCACCCTGTGACTCACTGCTGTTTCCATGGTTCCATTTGCTGCCTAGCCCACTCCCAGATATCTAAAACAATTCACTTCCCCCAATTTTTCTCCATTCAAACTTACATCCTAGCTAACGTGTCCCTGTTATTCACATTTACTTCCAATTTTATTCTTTCACAGTCCTTTCCAAGCTCAGTCACCAACTCCTGCAGTTTCTTGCATGAATCAGCCACCAGTGCTGTATCATCAGCGAACAACAAATACACAATGAAATCTTTTTCTTTACTTTCATACTATTCGCCATTTCCCATGTTAGTGAGGTAGTGTTAAGAACAGAGGACTGGGCCTTTGAGGGAATATCCTCACCTGGCCCCCTTCTCTGTTCCTTCTTTTGGAAAATTAAAAAAAAAAAAAACGAGAGGGGAAGATTTCCACACACACACACTCACACACACACCGCTCCCTTCTACGACAAGCAGGGAATATGTGGGAAGTATTCTTTCTCCCCTATCCCCAGGGATAACACAATGTAATCATTCATGGAAACCTGTATACGAGTATACCTCTATGCTTTCAAACAAAAATCAGGAGTCTGCATCCATTTGTCAAATTATACATATCATAATTAGATGAATAAGAGTACTCTACCCATGAATTTGAATGTAAATGCAAATACCATGATATAAGAAAAATTCAAGAACAAATGGATTTGAAGATGAATACCAAATACAAATAATCTCTGCGCTATAAATTGTTCCATCAAATACTTGTCGCATTTATTCACAAATGCTCACCCTCATACTTAATCCTTAAATGTAAAACACACTCATGTAGCTACTACCAACCTTATCACACCAGTCATTACAATAAAGTTTATCTTTAGCAAATTTCCTTCTTTGAGTGCAAATTCCCAAGCTAATGCTGTTTCCTCTACTAGAATATTAAATGGCTATTCTACTCATGAAGTAGCATGGCCATCACAGTCAATAAAAAAAGTAAGAGGCAAACAAAACTTACATTATGATAAGTGTGTATCACAGAATGTCAGTTGGCAAACAAAACTTACATTATGATAACTGTGTATCACAGTATGTCAGTCATCCAACACAACAACACCAGAAGTAAGAAACAACACTGCATCAAGCTCCAACTGCTTCAGCATATAAGTAATGGACATGAACAGACTCAAATACATCAGTTTTCATACATTCATCGATGATTTATCATTCAAAACTATTTTCCTGTTGAAGTCTTAATGACACTTTATATTCAAAAATTGTGATATGAATATATTTGCACTATTTTGTGAATTTAAAATCTTTTACATTCTTATTTCTAATTTATTTTTCAAACCATCCCACATCCTTCAGGAGCATCCTTGCAGCCCTCATTTGGGTTGTAACCATGGGTTTTAGAAACACTGACCTACATGGGGCACTAAATATACTCTGATACATTGTTGATGAAACTCAACCTGAACAGATGTAATGGGGTGTGTGTGTGCGTGTGTGTGAAAGAAGACCTTCGTATGGTCAGTATCTCATACGGTTTAAGCTTAAAGACTCTACATGTAAGAAGTACCTGGGAGTTGACACCATCCCTAACGTGCCACCAGAGTTCCACATTAGGAGAATAGTGAGACAGTGTCTCCAAGCAAATGCTTGAGTAGCTTTCAAGTATAAGGATGTACTTGGCAAGATGTTCATATCCTACATAACGACAAAACTAAAAATATGCTTCTCAAGTTTGTTCACTACAGCTACAGAAGTACACAAAGCTAACAGAAAAGGCCCAAGGAAGGAAACAATGATACAAATAATAAGAATTGAATTACAGAAAAAGGCCAAAGGATATGAAATTGTCTAACTTGGAAGAGAGAAGAGTGAGGAGTGACCCAATACCTACCTTTAAGTTTTTAAAACACACTGATCATGTAGACTGTGAATAGTTCTTTGAGAGATATACAGATACAGCAACCAGACATATGAAATCATGCAAGAAATTTGTTGAAAGTCATGTAAAGAAAAACTTTTATAGTATAAAAGTGGCAGAAAATTATATAAAATGACTGATGACATGGTTAATGCAGACAGAATACACAGTTCGAGAAGCTGCATGATAGCAGAGAATGTTCAAGAGATGAAGTCCTTCAAGTATAAAACACCCTGTATTGTATATATGGGTAATTACAGTATTGCAATATTTCAAAATAATCTTAAGTATATGTACAGTCAAAGCCAAAATTCTGTTCCCTTACTTACAGGTTGAGATCCAACAAAGGATATCTCATAATTAAAATCATGTGGCTTAAAGCCATTAGAATAATTTACTAACTTTCCATTCTGAGTACAGAATGGAAAAAGGTTAGAACAAAGGACGTAAGGGGAGTGGGGGAAGAATGGGATGTATTTAGGGAAGCAGTGATGACTTGCGCAAAAGATGCTTGTGGCATGAGAAGTGTGGGAGGTGGGCAGATTAGAAAGGGTAGTGAGTGGTGGGATGAAGAAGTAAGATTATTAGTGAAAGAGAAGAGAGAGGCATTTGGACAATTTTTGCAAGGAAAAAATGCAAATGACTGGGAGATGTATAAAAGAAAGAGGCATGAGGTCAAGAGAAAGGTGCAAGAGGTGAAAAAGAGGGCAAATGAGAGTTGGGGTGAGAGAGTATCATTAAATCTTAGGGAGGATAAAAAGATGTTTTGGAAGGAGGTAAATAAAGAGCATAAGACAGGGGAACAAATGGGAACTTTAGTGAAGGGGGATAATGGGGAGGTGATGACAAGTAGTGGTGATGTGAGGAGATGGAGTGAGTATTTTGAAGGTTTGTTGAATGTGTTTGATGATATAGTGGCAGATATAGGGTATTTTGGTCAAGGTGGTGTGCAAAGTGAGAGGGTTAGGGAAAATGATTTGGTAAACAGAGAAGAGGTAGTAAAAGCTTTGCCGAAGATGAAAGCCGGCAAGGCAGTGTGTTTTGATGGTATTGCAGTGGAATTTATTAAAAAAGAGGGTAACTGTGTTGTTGACTGGTTGGTAAGGTTACTTAATGTATGTATGACCCATGGTGAGGTGCCTGAGGATTGGCGGAATGCTTGCATAGTGCCATTGTACAAAGGCAAAGGGGATTAAAGTGAGTGCTCAAATTACAGAGGTATACGTTTGTTGAGTATTCCTGGGAAATTATGTAGGAGGGTATTGATTGAGAGGGTGAAGGCATGTACAGAGCATCAGATTGGGGAAGAGCAGTGTGGTTTCAGAAGTGGTAGAGGATGTGTGGATCAGGTGTTTGCTTTGAAGAATGTATGTGAGAAATACTTAGGAAAGCAAATGAGTTTGTATGAGGCACTTATGGATCTGGAGAAGGCATATGATAAGAGTTGATAGAGATGCTCTGTGGAAGGTATCAAGAATATATGGTGTGGGAGGCAAGTTGTTAGAAGTAGTGAAAAGTTTTTATCGAGGATGTAAGGCATGTGTATGTGTAGGAAGAGAGGAAAGTGATTGGTTCTCAGTGAATGTAGGTTTGCGGCAAGGGTGTGTGATGTCTCCATGGTTGTTTAATTTGTTTATGGATGGGGTTGTTAGGGAGGTGAATGCAAGAGTTTTGGAAAGAAGGGCAAGTATGCAGTCTGCTGTGGATAAGAGAGTTTGGGAAGCGAGTCAGTTGTTCACTGATGATACAGCGCTTGTGGCTGATTCGTGTGAGAAACTGCAGAAGCTGGTGACTGAGTTTGGTAAAGTGTGTGAAAGAAGAAAGTTTAGAGTAAATGTGAATAAGAGCAAGGTTATTAGGTACAGAAGGGTTGAGAGACAAGTCAATTGGGAGTTAAGTTTGAATGGAGAGAAACTGGATGAAGTGAAGTGTTCTAGATATCTGGGAGTGGATTTGGCAGCGGATGGAACCATGGAAGTGGAAGTGAATCATAGGGTGGGGGAGGTGGTGAAAGTTCTGGGAGCGTTGAAGAATGTGTGGAAGTCGAGAACATTATCTCGGAGAGCAAAAATGGGTATGTTTGAAGGAATAGTGGTTCCAACAATGTTATATGGTTACGAGGCGTGGGCTATGTATAGAGTTGTGCGGAGGAGGGTGGATGTGCTGGAAATGAGATGTTTGAGGACAATATGTGGTGTGAGGTGGTTTGCCCGAGTAAGTAATAATAGGGTAAGAGAGATGTGTGGTAATAAAAAGTGTGTGGTTGAGAGAGCAGAAGAGGATGTTTTGAAATGGTTTGGTCACATGGAGAGAATGAGTGAGGAAAGAATGACTAAGAGGACATATGTCTCAGAGGTGGAGGGAGCAAGGAGAAGTGGGAGACCAAATTTGAGGTGGAAAGATGAAGTGAAAAAGATTTTGAGTGATCAGGGCCTGAACATGCAGGAGGGTAAAAGGCGTGCAAGGAATAGAGTGAATTGGAACGATGTGGTATACCGGGATCAACATGCTGTCAATGGATTGAACCAGGGCATGTGAAGCGTCTGGGGTAAACCATGGAAAGTGTTGTGGGGCCTGGATGTGGAAAGGGAGCTGTGGTTTTGGTGCATTATCACATGACAGCTAGAGACTGAGTGTGCATGAATGTGGTCTTTTGTTGTCTTTTCCTAGCGCTACCTTGGGCACATGAGGGGGGAGGGGGTTGTTATTCCATGTGTAGCAAGGTGGCGATGGAAATGAATACAGACAGTATGAATTATGTACATATGTATATATGTATATGTCTGTGTGTGTATATATATGAATACGTTGAGATGTATAGGTATGAATTTTTGCGTGTGTGGACGTTTATGTATGTACATGTGTATGTGGGTGGGTTGGGCCATTCTTTCAACTGTTTCCTTGTGCTACCTCGCTAACGCGGGAGGCAGCGACAAAGCAAAATAAATGAATAAATAATAAATACTAACTTCCTCAAAGGCAATCATTAAATGCCTGAAACATGCTCCACTTTCTGACATATGCATAAAAAGTTTTGGCTCAAAATACATAATGCATCAGAAATATGCATGCTAATGGTTCTTACATCAATATAAAGATATAAAGTGGGAAGAGACTTTAGTTGTTGGCTGTACATCACCATAATAACAAGATCATCCTTCAAACCTGTATTTCAGCTAAGTCATCCACATGGCAATAAAGCTTGGGGTTGACAGTCCGAAGGTCAATAAGTGGCTGATGCTGGATGGCAGCCAACCAACGGGCATTAGCAGTGCAGACAGGGTGGGCACTTAAGTCCCAGTTATGTATGATGCGAGCAGGAATCATGGCAACCTCATCTTCATGACACTCATAGCAGTAATATCTAGAGTTATAGCTGCACACTCTGTATTTACAGAAATAAAACAGAAATAAATGTCCTTGTAACATCAGGTAAAAGCAATAAATATATTTGATTATACACTTTATATCTTAGATCACCATTAACAATGGTTTTACACAAAAAGTTTTTCATCAAATTCTAATATTTAAACATTTACTCATTTCATATATCTTTATTTATTATACTTGATTGCCATTTCCCACATTAGTCAGGTAATGCCAGGAAACTGATGAAGAAAGAAGGGGGGAGATACTATTTCCTGTTTGGCAGGGTAGCAACAGGAATGGATGAAGGCAAGCATGAATATATACAAGAGTATCTATGTATATGTCTATGCATGTGTATGTATATGTTGTTATGTTTATGTGCGTGTATGAGAATTTATGTATATATATGTGCATATGAGTAGATGGGCCATTCTTCATCTGTTTCAAGCACTACCTCGCTGATGTGGGATACAGTGATTAAGTATAATAAGTAATAAATAAATGAATATATTATATATTTACTTATATATTTATTTATTTTTGATTTGTCGCTGTCTCCCGCGTTTGCGAGATAGCGCAAGGAAACAGTCGAAAGAAATGGCCCTACCCACCCACATACCCATGTATATACATACACGTCCACACACGCAAATATACATACCCATACATCTCAACGTATACATGTATATATATAGGGGATAGGGGAGAAAGAATACTTCCCATGTATTCCCTGCGTGTCGTAGAAGGCGACTAAAAGGGGAGGGAGCGGGGGGCTGGAAATCCTCCCCTCTCGTTTTTTTTTGATTTTCCAAAAGAAGGAACAGAGAACGAGGCCAGGTGAGGACATTCCCTCAGAGGCCCAGTCCTCTGTTCTTAACGCTACCTTGCTAACGCGGGAAATGGCGAATAGTATGAAAAGATATATATATATATATATATATATATATATATATATATATATATATATATACCAAACTCAGTCACCAGCTTCTGCAGTTTCTCACATGAATCAGCCACCAGCACTGTATCATCAACGAACAACAACTGACTCCCACACCATATATTCTTAATACCTTCCACAGAGCATCTCTATCAACTCTATCATATGCCTTCTCCAGATCCATAAATGCTACATACAAATCCATTTGCTTTTCTAAGTATTTCTCATATACATTCTTCAAAGCAAACACCTGATCCACACATCCTCTACCACTTCTGAAACCACACTGCTCTTCCCCAATCTGATGCTCTGTACATGCCTTCACCCTCTCAATCAATACCCTCCCATATAATTTACCAGGAATACTCAACAAACTTATACCTCTGTAATTTGAGCACTCACTCTTATCCCCTTTGCCTTTGTACAATGGCACTATGCACGCATTCCGCCAATCCTCAGGCACCTCACCATGAATCATACATACATTAAATAACCTTACCAACCAGTCAACAATACAGTCACCCCCTTTTTTAATAAATTCCACTGCAATACCATCCAAACCTGCTGCCTTGACGGCTTTCATCTTCCGCAAAGCTTTCACTACCTCTTCTCTGTTTACCAAATCATTTTCCCTAACCCTCTCACTTTGCACACCACCTCGACCAAAACACCCTATATCTGCCACTCTATCATCAAACACATTCAACAAACCTTCAAAATACTCACTCCATCTCCTTCTCACATCACCACTACTTGGTAAAGTGTGTGGAAGAAGAAAGTTAAGAGTAAATGTGAATAAGAGCAAGGTTATTAGGTACAGTAGGGTTGAGGGTCAAGTCAATTGGGAGGTGAGTTTGAATGGAGAAAAACTGGAGGAAGTGAAGTGTTTTAGATATCTGGGAGTGGATCTGGCAGCGGATGGAAACATGGAAGCGGAAGTGGATCATAGGGTGGGGGAGGGGGCGAAAATTCTGGGAGCCTTGAAGAATGTGTGGAAGTCGAGAACATTATCTCGGAAAGCAAAAATGGGTATGTTTGAAGGAATAGTGGTTCCAACAATGTTGTATGGTTGCGAGGCGTGGGCTATGGATAGAGTTGTGCGCAGGAGGATGGATGTGCTGGAAATGAGATGTTTGAGGACAATGTGTGGTGTGAGGTGGTTTGATCGAGTGAGTAACGTAAGGGTAAGAGAGATGTGTGGAAATAAAAAGAGCGTGGTTGAGAGAGCAGAAGAGGGTGTTTTGAAGTGGTTTGGGCACATGGAGAGAATGAGTGAGGAAAGATTGACCAAGAGGATATATGTGTCGGAGGTGGAGGGAACGAGGAGAAGAGGGAGACCAAATTGGAGGTGGAAAGATGGAGTGAAAAAGATTTTGTGTGATCGGGGCCTGAACATGCAGGAGGGTGAAAGGAGGGCAAGGAATAGAGTGAATTGGAGCGATGTGGTATACCAGGGTTGAGGTGCTGTCAGTGAATTGAATCGGGGCATGTGAAGCGTCTGAGGTAAACCATGGAAAGCTGTGTAGGTATGTATATTTGCGTGTGTGGACGTATGTATATACATGTGTATGGGGGTGGGTTGGGCCATTTCTTTCGTCTGTTTCCTTGCGCTACCTCGCAAACGCGGGAGACCGGCAAAAAAAAAAAAAAAAAAATATATATATATATATATATATATATATATATATATAAACACAGACATATACATATATACACATGTACATAATTCATACTTTCTGCCTTTATTTATTCCCATCCCCACCTCGCCACACATGGAATAACATCCTCCTCCCCCTCATGTGTGCAAGGTAGCGCTAGGAAAAAACAACAAAGGCCACATTTGTTCACACAGTCTCTAGCTGTCATGTAATAATGCCTGAAACCATGCTCCCTTTCCACATCCAGGCCCCACAGAACTTTCCGTGGTTTACCCCAGACACTTCACATGCCCTGATTCAATCCACTGATAGCACGTCGACCCCAGTATACCACATCGATCCAATTCACTCTATTCCTTGCACGCCTTTCACCCTCCTGCATGTTAAGGCCCCGATCACTCAAAACCTTTTTCACTCCATCTTTCCACCTCAAATTTGGTCTCCCACTTCTCGTTCCCTCCACGTCCGACACATGTATCCTCTTGGTCAATCTTTCCTCACTCATTCTCTCCATGTGACCAAACCATTTCAAAACACCCTCTTCTGCTCTCTCAACCACGCTCTTTTTATTTCCACACATCTCTCTTACCCTTACATTACTTACTCGATCAAACCACCTCACACCACACATTGTCCTCAAACATCTCATTTCCAGCACATCCACCCTCCTGCGCACAACTCTATCCATAGCCCACGTCTTGCAACCAAACAACATTGTTGGAACCACTATTCCTTCAAACATACCCATTTTTGCTTTCAAGGCTCCCAGGATTTTCACCCCCTCCCCCACCCTATGATTCACTTCCATGGTTCCACCTGCTGCCAGATCCACTCCCAGATATCTAAAACACTTCACTTCCTCCAGTTTTTCTCCATTCAAACTTACCTCCCAATTGACTTGACCCTCAACCCTACTGTACCTAATAACCTTGTTCTTATTCACATTTACTCTTAACTTAACTTTCTTCTTTCACACACTTTACCAAACTCAGTCACTAGCTTCTGCAGTTTCTCACATGAATAAGCCACAAGTGCTGCATCATCAGCGAACAACAACTGACTCACTTCCCAAGCTCTCTCATCACCAACAGACTGCATACTACACATCTTTTTATTCTCCCTAAAATATAATGATACTCTCTCACCCCAACTCTCATTTGCCCTCTTTCTCACCTCTTGCACCTTTCTCTTGACCTCCTGTCTCTTTCTTTTATACATCTCCCACTCAATTGCATTTTTTCCCTGCAAAAATCATCCAAATGCCTCTCTCTTCTCTTTCACTAATAATCTTACTTCTTCATCCCACCACTCACTACCATTTATAATCAACCCACCTCCCACACTTCTCATGCCACAAGCATCTTTTGCGCAATCCATCACTGATTCCCTAAATACATCCCATTCCTCCCCCACTCCCCTTACCTCCTTTGTTCTCACCTTTTTCCATTCTGTACTCAGTCTCTCATGGTACTTCCTCACACAAGTCTCATTCCCAAGCTCACTTACTCTCACCACCCTCTTCACCCCAACATTCTCTCTTCTTTTCTGAAAACCCATACAAATCCTCACCTTCGCCTACACAAGATAATGATCAGACATCCCTCCACTTACACCTCTCAGCACATTAACATCCAAAAGTCTCTCTTTCGCGCACCTGTCAATTAACACGTAATCCAATAATGCTCTCTGGAAATCTCTCCTACTTACATACATATACTTATGTATATTTCGCTTTTTAAACCAGGTATTCCCAATCACCAGTCCTTTTTCAGCACATAAATCTACAAGCTTTTCACCATTTCCATTTATAACACTGAACACCCCATGTATACCAATTATTCCCTCAACTGCCACATTACTCAACTTTGCATTCAAATCACCCATCACTATAACCTGGTCTTGTGCATCAAAACCACTAACACACTCATTCAGCTGCTCCCAAAACACTTGCCTCTCATGATCTTTCTTCTCATGCCCAGGTGCATATGCACCAACAATAACCCATCTCTCTCCATCAACTTTCAGTTTTACCCATATTAATCGAGAATTTACTTTCTTACATTCTATCACATACTCCCACAACTCCTGTTTCAGGAGTACTGCTACTCCTTCCCTTGCTCTTGTCCTCTCACTAACCCCTGACTTTACTCCCAAGACATTCCCAAACCACTCTTCCCCTTTACTCTTGAGCTTCGTTTCACTCAGAGCCAAAACATCCAGGTTCCTTTCCTCAAACATACTACCTATCTCTCCTTTTTTCACATCTTCGTTACAACCACACACATTTAGACACCCCAATCTGAGCCTTTGAGGAGGATGAGCACTCCCCATAGAGTGGCAGAAATAGGGTGTTTTGGTCGAGGTGGTGTGCAAAGTGAGAGGGTTAGGGAAAATGATTTGGTAAACAGAGAAGAAGTAGCAAAAGCTTTGCGGAAGATGAAAGCCGGCAAGGCAGCAGGTTTGGATGGTATTGCAGTGGAATTTATTAAAAACGGGGGTGACTGCATTGTTGACTGGTTGGTAAGGTTATTTAATGTATGTATGATTCATGGTGAGGTGCCTGAGGATTGCTGGAATGCTTGCATAGTGCCACTGTACAAAGGCAAAGGGAATAAGAGTGAGTGCTCAAATTACAGAGGTATAAGTTTGTTGAGTATTCCTGGTAAATTATATGGGAGGGTATTGATTGAGAGGGTGAAGGCATGTACAGAGCATTAGATTGGGGAAGAGCAGTGTGGTTTCAGAAGTGGTAGAGGATGTGTGGATCAGGTGTTTGCATTGAAGAATGTATGTGAGAAATACTCAGAAAAGCAAATGGATTGGTATGTAGCATTTATGGATCTGGAGAAGGCATATGATAGAGTTCATAGAGATGCTCTGTGGAAGGTACTAAGAATATATGGTGTGGGAGACAAGTTGTTAAAAGCAGTGAAAAGTTTTTATCAAGGATGTAAGGCATGTGTGTGTGTAGGAAGAGAGGAAAGAGATCAGTTCTCAGTGAATGTAGGTTTACGGCAGGGGTGTATGATGTCTCCATGGTTGTTTAATTTGTTTATGGATGGGGTTGTTGGGGAGGTGAATGCAAGAGTTTTGGAAAGAGGGGCAAGTATGAAGTCTGTTGGGGATGAGAGAGCTTGGGAAGTGAGTCAGTTGTTGTTCGCTGATGATACAGCACTGGTGGCTGATTCATGTGAGAAACTGCAGAAGCTGGTGTCTGAGTTTGGTAAAGTGGTTTTGATGCACGAGACCAGGTTATAGTGATGGGTGATTTGAATGCAAAGGTGAGTAATGTGGCAGTTGAGGGAATAATTGGTATACATGGGGTGTTCAGTGTTGTAAATGGAAATGGTGAAGAGCTTGTGATTTATGTGCTGAAAAAGGACTGGTGATTGGGAATACCTGGTTTAAAAAGCGAGATATACATAAGTATACGTATGTAAATAGGAGAGATGGCCAGAGAGCGTTATTGGATTATGTGTTAATTGACAGGCGTGCGAAAGAGAGACTTTTGGATGTTAATGTGCTGAGAGGTGCAACTGGAGGGATGTCTGATCATTATCTTGTGGAGGCTAAGTTGAAGATTTGTATGGGTTTTCAGAAAAGAAGAGAGAATGTTGGGGTAAAGAGGGTGGTGATAGTAAGTGAGCTTGGGAAGGAGACTTGTGTGAGGAAGTACCAGGAGAGACTGAGTATAGAATGGAAAAAGGTGAGAACAATGGAAGTAGGGGAGTGGGGGAGGAATGGGATGTATTTAGGGAAGCAGTGATGGATTGTGCAAAAGATGCTTGTGACATGAGAAGAGTGGGAGGTGGGTTGATTAGAAAGGGTAGTGAGTGGTGGGATGAAGAAGTAAGATTATTAGTGAAAGAGAAGAGAGAGGCATTTGGACAATTTTTGCAGGGAAAAAATGCAATTGAGTGGGAGATGTATAAAAAAAAGAGACAGGAGGTCAAGAGAAAGGTGCAACAGGTGAAAAAGAGGGCAAATGAGAGTTGGGGTGAGAGAGTATCATTAAATTTTAGGGAGAATAAAAAGATGTTCTGGAAGGAGGTAAATAAAAAGCGTAAGACAAGGGAGCAAATGGGAACTTCAGTGAAGGGCGCAAATGGGGAGGTGATAACAAGTAGTGGTGATGTGCGAAGAAGATGGAGTGAGTATTTTGAAGGTTTCTTGAATGTGTTTGATGATAGAGTGGCAGATATAGGGTGTCTTGGTCGAGGTGGTGTGCAAAGTGAGAGGGTTAGGGAAAATGATTTGGTAAACAGAGAAGAGGTAGTAAAAGCTTTGCGGAAGATGAAAGCAGGCAAGGCAGCAGGTTTGGATGGTATTGCAGTGGAATTTATTAAAAAAAAAAAGGGGGTGACTGTATTATTGACTGGTTGGTAAGGTTATTTAATGTATGTATGACTTATGGTGAGGTGCCTGAGGATTGGCAGAATGCTTGCATAGTGCCATTGTACAAAGGCAAAGGGGATAAGAGTGAGTGCTCAAATTACAGAGGTATAAGTTTGTTGAGTATTCTTGGTAAATTATATGAAAGGGTATTGATTGAGAGGGTGAAGGCATGTACAGAGCATCAGATTGGGGAAGAGCAGTGTGGTTTCAGAAGTGGTAGAGGATGTGTGGATCAGGTGTTTGCTTTGAAGAATGTATGTAAGAAATACTTAGAAAAACAAATGGATTTGTATGTAGCATTTATGGATCTGGAGAAGGCATATGATAGAGTTGATAGAGATGCTCTGTGGAAGGTATTAAGAATATATGGTGTGGGAGGCAAGTTGTTAAAAGCAGTGAAAAGTTTTTATCGAGGATGTAAGGCACGTGTATGTGTAGGAAGAGAGGAGAGTGATTGGTTCTCAGTGAATGTAGGTTTGCGGCAGGGGTGTGTGATGTCTCCATGGTTGTTTAATTTGTTTATGGATGGGGTTGTTAGGGAGGTGAATGCAAGAGTTTTGGAAAGAGGGGCAAGTATGAAGTCTGTTGGGGATGAGAGAGCTTGGGAAGTGAGTCAGTTGTTGTTCGCTGATGATTCAGCGCTGGTGGCTGATTCATGTGAGAAACTGCAGAAGCTGGTGACTGAGTTTGGTAAAGTGTGTGAAAGAAGAAGTTAAGAGTAAATGTGAATAAGGGCAAGGTAATTAGGTACAGTAGGGTTGAGGGTCAAGTCAATTGGGAGGTAAGTTTCAATGGAGAAAAACTGGAGGATGTAAAGTGTTTTAGATATCTGGGAGTGGATCTGGCAGCGGATGGAACCATGGAAGCGGAAGTGGATCATAGGGTGGGGGAGGGGGCGAAAATCCTGGGAGCCTTGAAGAATGTGTGGAAGTCGAGAACATTATCTCGGAAAGCAAAAATGAGTATGTTTGAAGGAATAGTGGTTCCAACAATGTTGTATGGTTGCGAGGCGTGGGCTATGGATAGAGTTGTGTGCAGGAGGATGGATGTGCTGGAAATGAGATGTTTGAGGACAATGTGTGGTGTGAGGTGGTTTGATGGAGTAAGTAACGTAAGGGTAAAAGAGATGTGTGGAAATAAAAAGAGCGTGGTTGAGAGAGCAGAAGAGGGTGTTTTGAAATGGTCTGGGCACATGGAGAGAATGAGTGAGGAAAGATTGACCAAGAGGATATATGTGTCGGAGGTGGAGGGAACGAGGAGAAGTGGGAGACCAAATTGGAGGTGGAAAGATGGAGTGAAAAAGATTTTGTGTGATCGGGGCCTGAACATGCAGGAGGGTGAAAGGAGGGCAAGGAATAGAGTGAATTGGATCGATGTGGTATACCGGGGTTGACGTGCTGTCAGTGGATTGAATCAGGGCATGTGAAGCGTCTGGGGTAAATCATGGAAAGCTGTGTAGGTATGTATATTTGCGTGTGTGGACGTATGTATATACATGTGTATGGGGGTGGGTTGAGCTATTTCTTTCGTCTGTTTCCTTGCGCTACCTCGCAAACGCGGGAGACAGCAACAAAGCAAAAAAAATTTTTAAAAATATATATATAATATATATATATATATATATATATCTTACCTTGGTTTACCATAAATCATTCCAATGTATGATTTACACTGATGACACTGGTACAACTGTGAGTCTAGCCCTTCCTCACATGTGAGTCTCGTTAATAGTGGTAAGAGGCGTTTGGTATCCTGAAAGTCATTAATTAATATGATTAAGATGTACACTCTTAACCCTTACGAATAGTCATCTTTCTATATGGTTTTATTAACTCTCTTACCAATTCCATTAAGTGGTTCAGGTGCAACTGTTTCTGTTCACTCTTCATATCCACAACCAACATCCAAAATAAAACAAATTTCTCACTCTTTAACTCAGCAAGCAAGGTTAATTTGTCATGTTTGAGTTGACTACCATGTCAAGTTAGAGCTGCTTACCAAAGTCTTCATTCACACCAATCCCATTGTAAAGTCTTCCACTACATCTGATCCCAAATAATTCCTAAGGCATGCTCATTTAATTTTTCCTTCTTGGAGAAGCTCAAATAATCTACTTGAACTGTATGTGGATGCACTTCAAGTTTCTCTTTTATAACACAACCTTATAAAATTCTTTATTCTGTCCACAATCACAATTTCATTACCGTTCACTCCATTCATCCACTACTATGAAAATTCCCTCTTACATCTTTTCTACAAAGGTTCTTACCAAATTTCAAGGTACTTCCTCTAGTTCTTCTATCCTTGCATCTCTTGAAGAGCTGTTCATTGGCAAGATCATAAAATTGGTTTAAAAACTTAAAGGTTTTAAACAGATCACCCCTTAATATTCTCTTAATTATCAGGAAAATTGAAAGTCTCTAACTTTTCTTTGTAAGTCAGTTCTCTTAATTCTGACACTATCTTATTTGCCATCCTCTAAACCTTCTCTAACAATTCATTTTGTTCTTATGAAGTGAGGTGACCAAACTATAGAAGCATATTCTACACATAGTTTTGCCTTATGAAGGATATGAATAGCTTACTGAATTTTCTATATCCATGTACTTGAACATAAGTCTTATATTTGAAGAATACAGTTTGTCACCTTCCCTATTTTCTTAAAGTAGGATTATGGTGACTGGTTATGGACAATGCTGAATCCTAAGTCCTTGTCACAAACTTACTCCTGCAGCTTATTTTTTGCTAGATAATATCCATTTTGAGCCCTTTCACTAAAGCCCCACTTCCATCACCCTGCCTTTACTTATATAGGATTTTATCAACCATGTATCAGACCAACACTGAAGGTCATCTAGGTCCACTTGTAAATATATACAATCCTCCTTGCTTTTTATCTTCCTAATGACCTTGGCATCAACAGCAAATATATTCATGCTGGAGTTCAATCCTTTAGACATGTTATTCAGAAAAGATCAAAAGAAGCAATTATTCCAGAAAAGAGCCACATGGCATGCCAATGGTGATCTCCACTCTTTTCAGGAAGGTTCTTACAGCATGCATCCCTTGTCCCCTTCCACTTAGACAATAATCTATCCTTCAAAACAGTCATCCCTTTATTTCTGGCAATGCCAAATGTTTCCTGACAGTCCTGATAAAGACAATATACCCAACATTCTCTTTCATTTAAAATGGAATTCACTTTCTCAAAGAAATCCAAAACATGCATTAGACCTACTTCCACTCCATGGAAAAAATAAGTTTGTCTCATTTACATGGTTAGTGTTAGTTATAATTCATACTGTCTGCCTTTATTCATTCCCATCACCACCCCGCCACACATGAAATAACAATCCCCTCCCCCTCATGTGTGCGAGGTAGCGCTAGGAAAAGACAACAATGGCCACATTCGTTCACACTCAGTCTCCAGCTGTCATGTAATAATGCACCAAAACCACAGCAACCTTTCCACATCCAGGCCCAACAGAACTTTCAATGGTTTACTCCACACGCTTCACATGCCCTGGTTCAAATCCAATGACAGCAAGTTGACCCCAGTATGCCAAATCGATCCAATTCACTCTATTCCTTGCACGCCTTTCACCCTCCTGCATGTTCAGGCCCCGATCACTCAAAATCTTTTTCACTCCATCTTTCCACCTCCAATTTGGTCTCCCACTTCTCGTTCCCTCCACCTCTGACACATATATCCTCTTGGTCAATCTTTCCTCACTCATTCTCTCCTTGTGACCAAACTATTTCAAAACACCCTCTTCTGCTCTCTCAACCACGCTTTTTATTACCACACATCTCTCTTACCCTTACATTACTTACTCGATCAAACCACCTCACACCACATATTGTCCTCAAACATCTCATTTCCAGCACATCCACCCTCCTCCGCACAACTCTATCCATAGCCCACGCCTCGCAACCATACAACATTGTTGGAACCACTATTCCTTCAAACATACCCATTTTTGCTTTCCGAGATAATGTTCTCGACTTCCACACATTCTTCAACGCTCCCAGAATTTTTGCAACCTCCCCCACCCTATGATTCACTTCCGCTTCCATGGTTCCATCCGCTGCCAAATCCACTCCCAGACATCTAAAACACTTTATTCCTCCAGTTTTTCTTCATTCAAACTTACCTCCCAATTGACTTGACCCTCAACCCTTCTGTTACCTAATAACCTTGCTCTTATTCACATTTACCCTTAACTTTCTTCTTTCACACACTTTACCAAACTCAGTCACCAGCTTCTGCAGTTTCTCACATGAATCAGCCACCAGTGCTGTATCATCAGCAAACAACAACTGACTCACTTCCCAAGCTCTCTCATCCACAACAGACTGCATACTTGCCCCTCTTTCCAAAACTCTTGCATTCACCTCCCTAACAACCCCATCCATATACAAATTAAACAACCATGGAGATATCACACACCCCTGCCACAAACCTACATTCACTTAGAACCAATCACTTTCCTCTCTTCCTACATGTACACATGCCTTACATCCTCAATAAAAACTTTTTACTGCTTCTAACAACTTGCCTCCCACACCATATATTCTTAATACCTTCCACAGAGCATCTCTATCACTCTATCATATGCCTTCTCCAGATCCATAAATGATACATACAAATCCATTTGCTTTCCTTCTCCAGATCCATAAATGCTACATACAAATCCATTTGCTTTTCTAAGTATTTCTCACATACATTCTTCAAAGCAAACACCTGATCCATACATCCTCTACAACTTCTGAAACCACACTGCTCTTCCCCAGTCTGATGCTCTGTACATGCCTTCATCCTCTCAATCAATACCATCCCATATAATTTTCCAGGAATACTCAACAAACTTATACTTCTGTAATTTGAGCACTGACCTTTGTCCCCTTTGCCTTTGTACAATGGCACTATGCAAGCATTCCGCCAATCCTCAGGCACCTCACCATGAATCATACTTACATTAAATAACCTTACCAACCAGTCAACAATACAGTCACCCCCTTTTTTAATAAATTCCACTGCAATACCATCCAAACCTGCTGCCTTGCCAGCTTTCATCTTCCGCAAAACTTTTACTACCTCTTCTCTGTTTACGAAATCATTTCCCCTAACCCTCTCACTTTGCACACCACCTCAACCAAAACACCATATATCTGCCACTCTATCATCAAACACATTCAACAAACCTTCAAAATATTCACTCCATCTCCTTCTCACATCACCACTACTTGTTATCACCTCCCCATTAGCCCCCTTCACTGAAGTTCCCATTTGTTCCCTTGTCTTACGCACTTTATTTACCTCCTTCCAAAACATCTTTTTATTCTCCCTAAAATTTAATGATACTCTCTCACCCCAACTCTCATTTGCCCTCTTTTTCACCTATTGCACCTTTCTCTTGACCTCCTGCCTCTTTCTTTTATACATCTCCAACTCATTTGCATTATTTCCCTGCAAAAAGTGTCCAAATGCCTCTCTCTTCTCTTTCACTAATAATCTTACTTCTTCATCCCACCACTCACTACCCTTTCTAATCTGCCCACCTCATACACTTCTCATGCCACAAGCATCTTTTGCACAAGCCATCACTGCTTCCCTAAATACATCCCATTCCTTCCCCACTCCCCTTACCTCCTTTGTTCTCACCTTTTTCCATTCTAAACTCAGTCTCTCCTGGTACTTTCTCACACAAGTCTCCTTCCCAAGCTCACTTACTCTCACCACTCTCTTCACCCTAACATTCTCTCTTCTTTTCAGAAAACCTCTACAAATCTTCACCTTCGCCTCCACAAGATAATGATCAGACATCCCTCCAGTTGCACCTCTCAACACATTAACATCCAAAAGTCTCTCTTTCGCATGCCTATCAATTAACACGTAATTAACACGAGAAGAAAGATCATGAGAGGCAAGTGTTTTGGGAACAGATGAATGAGTGTGTTAGTGGTTTTGATGCATGAGACCAGGTTATAGTGATGGGTGATTTGAATGCAAAGGTGAGTAATGTGGCAGTTGAGGGAATAATTGGTATACATGGGGTGTTCAGTGTTGTAAATGGAAATAGTGAAGAGCTTGTAGATCTATTTGCTGAAAAAGGACTAGTGATTGGGAATACCTGGTTTAAAAAGAGAGATATACATAAGTATACGTATGTAAGTAAGAGAGATGGCCAGAGAGCGTTATTGGAAAATAAATAATAAATAAATATCAAACATCTATGTTTATCCTACAAATTACATAGGTTTCACACATTCCCAATGACCAGATTTATTGTAAAAGTTAAAAAGTAACCCTGAAAATCTGAAAAAAGAATTTCTACTGGACTAATTATTTTCATTCCACAAATACAGCATCCTTTCAATACAGTAAACCCTTGATTTAATAGACCCCAACATAACACACAAATAACAATACAGCATATCAATCAATAAAAATTCAAAAAATAAAAGAAAAGGAAAAAATCTTAAATTCTGCGCCATGTGCATTTCATAACACACTTGCTTTTGGTAGCATGGGGAAAACTTACTTTGTTTTGGTCTCAGTCTGCCTCAAGGTATCATGCTGTCAGGTTGTATACAGAGTGTTTCTATTATTTCACAAATGAGACTTTATTCATTGATTAATTTTGCAATCGTTACAATTCAAAATGGCTTTAAGTGATAGCAAGAGGTGCAATGAAAGCAGGTATTCTGTCCTCATTTTATCATAAAGAAGTATCCTTTCACAGGAGAGGGGTAACATCACCTCTATCTCAGTCTGACTCCTGCCTCCAACTGCCTAACAAGTGTTCCCACACTGCCAAGTACCCGCCACCCACCTAGCATATCACAAATCAAACCCTTGTGAAAGAGTTATGAAAAGAAGGTGTGTGAACTTAAATGTGGCACAGAAATAGGTTACAATCAATTTAACAGACTTTCTGCATTAACGGAAACCCCTTCCTCCCCATTTGTCCATTAAATCAAGGGCTTACTGCATTCCCATTTTTCTCTACATCATACTATCCTAAATTACCTTCAACTTTGAGTCTGTAATGCTACTGTATGAATTACACTAATATTCTGTAACTACTACTCCAAATCAGGTGAACAATAAACATTTTGGTCTTACCTCGTCACTTGGCAGTTGCTTTGGAAGAATTTCATAGTTCAGCTTCTCAGCAACATCAGATAGTGATGACTGAAAGAAATAGGTAAAGTCCATCACTATGAAGACTTACAAAATAAACTGGTTAATGAAACAGCTGACAACATCACTCAAACTGACACCTAATACAAGAGAGACTTCTTATCTAAAGCTATTGGCTGCAACAACAGCAGCTGTAATTTGCATTCTGGAACATTCAATATCTGAATTAATATCTTCAAAACAGCTTTATCAAGGTAGAAGATGGATCCAAAAGGCAGACAGCCTAATTTTCAAACAGTGAAAAATGAAGAGGGAAGAGCAAAAATTAGACGTAGCTGAGGCCAAAGAAAACCACAAAGCAAGGTTCGCAGAGATGCTATCCAGAAAGTGCTATGAATATATGATGTGGAAGAAAAGTTTCTATAGCAATAAGGAATTTCTATCAAAAAGTAAACTGTGTGTGAGAATGTAGAGAGAGGGGTGAGTGGCTCCAGGTGAAGGCAAGTCTGATGCAAGGGTGTGTGTGATGTCACCACAGTTGTTTAATCTGTTTATGGATGGGCTGGTGAGAGAAGTGAATGCAATGATCTTGGAGAGAGGAACAAGTATGCAGTCTGTTGGGGGATGAAGGCCTGGGAGGTGAATCTGTTATTGTTTGCTGATGATACAGCACTGGTGGCAGATTTGAGTTAGAAACTGAAGAAGCTGGTGCCTGAGTTTGAGAGAGGGTGAAAGGAGAAAGATGAGAGTAAATGTGCAAACCAAGCAAGGCCATTATGTTTAATAATGAAAAGAAAGAGGTTATTCAGAGAATGAATTTGAATAGAGAGAACTTGGAGGAAGTGGAGTGTTTTTGTTACCTGAGATTGGATATGGCACCAAATAGAACCATGAAAGCAGAAGTGAGCCATAGGATGATGAGGGAGTAAAAGTCTTGGGTGCACAGGGAAAGTTTCAAAATAGGGGTCAGTCATTAGGGGTATATCTAATAGTTCAGTAGCACCAACTGTGCTGTATGGATGAGAGGCATGGACCTTAGACAATAACATACATACCAGGGTGACTATGTTGGAAATGAAATGCTCAAGGTCAGTATGTGGTGTAAGGAGGGTTGATTAAATGAGAGAGCTGAAAATGCTGTGCTGATATGGCTTGATCATATGGAGAGAAGAGGATGACTAAAAGATCAAACAAGTCAGAATTAGAAAGAACAAGGAAAAGGGAGAAACCAAGGAGGAAATGGAAAGATGGAATGAAAGATGCTTTGAAGGCTCAGGATCTGAACATACAGAAAGGTGTGAGGTATGCACGGAACAGAGTGAGCTTAAGCAATGTAATTCCTCATATGTAATTTTTTTCTTGTAATGTACAGGGAGAGTTTTACATTTAAGGGGCCCCATCTCTAGAAATTCTCCATCATACAACTTCTAGAATTTATGTGTGCAGTCTGCATGAATTGTATGCAACTTTCACTTTGTCCCATTCTCATTAATTTATATTTGCTCAGGCTGAATTTTATAACCATGTTTCAGAACAAATTTGGAGTCTGTTTAGGACCCCTAAAAAGCTGAAGCAATCATCACTTTTCACTTCCCTCATGACCTTTGCATCAACTGCAAACATTCATTATTATCATTATCATTATCATTAATATTATTATTATTACTATGTTTTGGAAGGAGGTAAATAAAGTGCATCAGACAAGGGAACAAATGGGAACTTCAGTGAAGGGGGCTAATGGGGAGGTGATAACAAGTAGCGGTCATGTGAGAAGGAGATGGAGTGAATATTTTGAAGGTTTCTTGAATGTGTTTGATGATAGAGTGGCAGATATAGGGTGTTTTGGTCGAGGTGGTGTGCAAAGTGAGAGGGTTAGGGAGAATGATTTGGTAAACAGAGAAGAGGTAGTAAAAGCTTTGCGCAAGATGAAAGCCAGCAAGGCAGCAGGTTTGGATGGTATTGCAGTGGAATTTATTAAAAAAGGGGGTGACTGTATTGTTGACTGATTGGTAAGGTTATTAAATGTATGTATGACTCATGGTGAGGTGCCTGAGGATTGGCGGAATGCTTGCATAGTGCTATTGTACAAAGGCAAAGGGGATAAGAGTGAATGCTCAAATTACAGAGGTATAAGTTTGTTGAGTATTCCTGGGAAATTATATGGGAGGGTATTGATTGAGAGGATGAAGGCATGTACAGAGCATCAGACTGGGGAAGAGCAGTGTGGTTTCAGAAGTGGCAGAGGATGTGTGGATCAGGTGTTTGCTTTGAAGAATGTACATGAGAAATACTTAGAAAAGCAACTGGATCTGTATGTAGCATTTATGGATCTGGAGAAGGCATATGATACAGTTGACAGAGGTGCTCTGTGGAAGTTGTTGAGAGTATGTGGTGTGGGAGGTAGGTTGCTGGGGGTGGTAAAGGGTTTTTGTTGAGGATGTAAGGCATGTGTACGTGTAGGAAGAGAGGAAAGTGATTGGTTCTCAGTGAATGTAGGTTTGCGGCAGGGGTGTGTGATGTCTCCGTGGTTGTTTAATTTCTTTATGGATGGGGTTGTTGGGGAGGTGAATGCAAGAGTTTTGGGGGGAGGGGCAGGTGTGCAGTCTGATGTGGACGGGAGAGCTTGGGAAGTGAGTCGGTTGTTGTTCGCTGATGATACAGTGCTGGTGGCTGATTCGGGTGAGAAACTGCAGAAGCTGGTGACTGGGTTTGGTGGGGTGTATGAAAGAGGAAAGCTGAAAGTGGATGTGAATGGGAGTAGGGTTGTTGGGTGCAGTGGGGTTAGGGGACAAGTCAACTAGGGGTGGGTTTGAATGGAGAAGGGCTGTAGGAGGTGGAGTGTTTTAGATATCTGGGAGTGGATTTGGCAGTGGATGGAACCATGGAGGTTAAAGTGAGTCATAGGGTGGGGGAGGGGGCGAAGATTCTAGGAGCATTGGGGGTGTGTGGAAGTCGAGGAAATTGTCTTGGAGGGCGAAGGTGGGTGTGTTTGGGGGAATGGTGGTTCCAGTAATGTTGTATGGTTGCGGGGCGTGGGCTGTGGATGGAGTTGTGCGGAGGAGGGTGGATGTGCTGGAAATGAGATGTTTGAGGACAATGTGTGGTGTGGGGTGGTTTGATCGAGTGAGTGGGAAAGGGTGAGAGAGATGTGTGTTAGTATAAAGAGTGTGGTTGAAAGAGCAGAAGAGGGTGTTTTGAAATGGTTTGGTCACATGGAGAGAATGAGCGAGGAAAGATTGACCAAGAGGATATATGTGTCAGGTGGAGGGAATGAGGAGAAGTGGGAGACCAAATTGGAGGTGGAAAGATGGAGTGAAAAAGATTTCGAGTGATCGGGGCCTGAACATGCAGGAGAGTGAAAGGCGTGCAAGGAATAGAGTGAATTGGAATGATGTGGTATACCGGAGTCGACGTGCTGTCAATAGATTGAACCAGGTCATTTGAAGCGTCTGGGGTAAACCATGGAAAGTTTTGTAGGGTTTGGATGTGAAAAGGGAGCTGTGGTTTCGGTGCATTATACATGACAGCTAGAGACTGAGTGTGAACGTATGGGGTCTTTGTTGTCTTTTCCTAGCGCTACCTCGCGCACATGTGGGGTAGGGGGTTTTAACTTCATGTGTGGCAGGGTGGCGATGGGAATGAATAAGGGCAGACAGTACAAATTATGTACATGTGTATATATGTATATGTCTGTGTATATATATATATATATATATATATATATATATATATATATATATATATATATATTTTCGAGTGCCTGTCAATTAACACGTAATCCAATAACGCTCTCTGGCCATCTCTCCTACTTTTTAAACCAGGTATTCCCAATCATCAGTCATTTTTCCGCACATAAATCTACAAGCTCTTCACCATTTCCATTTACAACACTGAACACCCCATGTATACCAATTATTCCCTCAACTGCCACATTACTCACCTTTGCATTCAAATCACCCAACACTATAACCCGGTCTCGTGCATCAAAACCACTAACACACTCATTCAGCTGCTCCCAAAACACTTGCCTCTCATGATCTTTCTTCTCATGCCCAGGTGCATATGCACCAATAATCACCCATCTCTCTCCATCAACTTTCAGTTTTACCCATATTAATCGAGAATTTACTTTCTTACATTCTATCACATACTTCCACAACTCCTGTTTCAGGAGTACTGCTACTCCTTCCCTTGCTCTTGTCCTCTCACTAACCCCTGACTTTACTCCCAAGACATTCCCAAACCACTCTTCCACTTTACCCTTGAGCTTCGTTTCACTCAGAGCCAAAACATCCAGGTTCCTTTCCACAAACATACTACCTATCTCTCCTTTTTTCACATCTTGGTTACATCCACACACATTTAGGCACCCCAATCTGAGCCTTCGAGGAGGATGAGCACTCCCCGCGTGACTCCTTCTTCTGTTTCCCATTTTAGAAAGTTAAAAAAATACAAGGAGGGGGGATTTCTGGCCCCCCGCTCCCGTCCCCTCTAGTCGCTTTCTACGACATGCGAGGAATGCGTTCGAAGTATTCTTTCACCCCTATCCCAAGGGATAATATACATATATATATACACATACACACACATACACACACACACGCACACATACACACACACACACATACATATATATACATGTGAAAAATGTAAGAAACAATTTAGAAACTGAGAGACTTTTGGATGTTAATGTGCTGAGAGGTGCAACTGGAGGGATATCTGATCATTATCTTGTGGAGGCTAAGGTGAAGATTTGTATGGGTTTCCAAAAAAGAAGAGTGAATGTTGGGGTGAAGAGGGTGGTGAGAGTAAGTGAGCTTGGGAAGGAGACTTGTGTGAGGAAGTACCAGGAGAGACTGAGTACAGAATGGAAAAAGGTGAGAACAATGGAAGTAAGGGGAGTGGGGGAGGAATGGGATGTATTTAGGGAATCAGTGATGGATTGCGCAAAAGATGCTTGTGGCATGAGAAGAGTGGGAGGTGGGTTGATTAGAAAGGGTAGTGAGTGGTGGGATGAAGAAGTAAGAGTATTAGTGAAAGAGAAGAGAGAGGCATTTGGAGGATTTTTTCAGGGAAAAAATGAAATTGAGTGGGAGACGTATAAAAGAAAGAGACAGGAGGTCAAGAGAAAGGTGCAAGAGGTGAAAAAAAGGGCAAATGAGAGTTGGGGTGAGAGAGTATCATTAAATTTTAGGGAGAATAAAAAGATGTTCTGGAAGGAGGTAAATAAAGTGCGTAAGACAAGGGAGCAAATGGGAACTTCAGTGAAGGGTGAAAATGGGGAGGTGATAACAAGTAGTGGTGATGTGAGAAGGAGATGGAGTGAGTATTTTGAAGGTTTCTTGAATGTGTTTGATGATAGAGTGGCAGATATAGGGTGTTTTCGTCGAGGTGGTGTGCAAAGTGCGAGGGTTAGGGAAAATGATTTGGTAAACAGAGAAGAGGTAGTAAAAGCTTGGCAGAAGATGAAAGCCGGCATAGCAGCAGGTTTGGATGGTATTGCAGTGGAATTTATTAAAAAAGGGGGTGACTGTATTGTTGACTGGTTGGTAAGGTTATTTAATGTATGCATGACTCATAGTGAGGTGCCTGAGGATTGGCGGAATGCGTGCATAGTGCCATTGTACAAAGGCAAAGGGGATAAGAGTGAGTGCTCAAATTACAGAGGTATAAGTTTGTTGAGTATTCCTGGCAAATTATATGGGAGGGTATTGATTGAGAGGGTGAAGGCATGTACAGAGCATCAGATTGGGGAAGAGCAGTGTGGTTTCAGAAGTGGTAGAGGATGTGTGGATCAGGTGTTTGCTTTGAAGAATTTTTTTTTTTCTTTTTTTTTTTTTTTTTTGCTTTGTCGCTGTCTCCCGCGTTTGCGAGGTAGCGCAAGGAAAAAGACGAAAGAAATGGCCCAACCCACCCCCACACACATGTATATACATACGTCCACACACGCAAATATACATACCTATATATATATATATATATATATATATATATATATATATATATATATATATATATACTCAACAAACTTATACCTCTGTAATTTGAGCACTCACTCTTATCCCCTTTGCCTTTGTACAATGGCACTATGCACGCATTCCGCCAATCCTCAGGCACCTCACCATGAGTCATAGTGAGTATTCCTGGTAAATTATATGGGAGGGTATTGATTGAGAGGGTGAAGGCATGTACAGAGCATCAGATTGGGGAAGAGCAGTGTGGTTTCAGAAGTGGGAGAGGATGTGTGGATCAGGTGTTTGCTTTGAAGAATGTATGTGAGAAAGGTATTAAGAATATATGGTGTGGGAGGCAAGTTGTTAGAAGCAGTGAAAAGTTTTTATCGAGGATGTAAGGCATGTGTAGGTGTAGGAAGAGAGGAAAGTGATTGGTTCTCAGTGAATGTAGGTTTGCGGCAGGGGTGTGTGATGTCTCCATGGTTGTTTAATTTGTTTATGGATGGGGTTGTTAGGGAGGTAAATGCAAGAGTCTTGGAAAGAGGGGCAAGTATGAGGTCTGTTGGGGATGAGAGAGCTTGGGAAGTGAGTCAGTTGTTGTTCACTGATGATACAGCGCTGGTGGCGGATTCATGTGAGAAACTGCAGAAGCTGGTGACGGAGTTTGGTAAAGTGTGTGGAAGAAGAAAGTTAAGAGTAAATGTGAATAAGAGCAAGGTTATTAGGTACAGTAGGGTTGAGGGTCAAGTCAATTGGGAGGTGAGTTTGAATGGAGAAAAACTGGAGGAAGTGAAGTGTTTTAGATATCTGGGAGTGGATCTGTCAGCGGATGGAACCATGGAAGCGGAAGTGGATCATAGGGTGGGGGAGGGGGCGAAAATTTTGGGAGCCTTGAAAAATGTGTGGAAGTCAAGAACATTATCCCGGAAAGGAAAAATGGGTATGTTTGAAGGAATAGTAGTTCCAACAATGTTGTATGGTTGCGAGGCGTGGGCTATGGATAGAGTTGTGCGCAGGAGGATGGATGTGCTGGAAATGAGATGTTTGAGGACAATGTGTGGTGTGAGGTGGTTTGATCGAGTAAGTAACGTAAGGGTAAGAGAGATGTGTGGAAATAAAAAGAGCGTGGTTGAGAGAGCAGAAGAGGGTGTTTTGAAATGGTTTGGGCACATGGAGAGAATGAGTGAGGAAAGATTGACCAAGAGGATATATGTGTCGGAGGTGGAGGGAACGAGAAGAGGGAGACCAAATTGGAGGTGGAAAGATGGAGTGAAAAGGATTTTGTGTGATCGGGGCCTGAACATGCAGGAGGGTGAAAGGAGGGCAAGGAATAGAGTGAATTGGAGCGATGTGGTATACAGGGGTTGACGTGCTGTCAGTGGATTGAATCAAGGCATGTGAAGCGTCTGGGGTAAACCATGGAAAGCTGTGTAGGTATGTATATTTGCGTGTGTGGACGTATGTATATACATGTGTATGGGGGGGGGGGGGGGTTGGGCCATTTCTTTCGTCTGTTTCCTTGCGCTACCTCGCAAACGCGGGAGACAGCGACAAAGTATAATAAATATATAAATATAATATATATATATATACATATACACACATATATATATATATATATTTTTTTTTTTTTTTTTTTTTCATACTATTCACCATTTCCCGCATCAGCGAGGTAGCGCCAAGAACAGAGGACTGGGCCTTTGAGGGAACATCCTCACCCGGCCCCCCTCTCTGTTCCTTCCCTTGGAAAAAAAAAAAAAAAAAAAAACGAGAGGGGAGGATTTCCAGCCCCCCGCTCCCTTCCCTTTTAGTCGCCTTCTACGACACGCAGGGAATACGTGGGAAGTATTCTTTCTCCCCTATCCCCAGGGATATATATATATATATATATATATATATATATATATATATATATATATATATATATATATATATATATATATATATTTTTTTTTTTTTCTTTCATACTATTCGCCATTTCCCGCCTCAGCGAGGTAGTGTTAAGAACAGAGGACTGGGCCTCTGAGGAAACATCCTCACCCGGCCCCCTTCTCTGTTCCTTCCTTTGGAAAAAAAAAAAAAAAAAATGAGAGGGGAAGATTTCCAGCCTCCCGCTCCCTTCCCATTTAGTCGCCTTCTACGACACGCAGGGAATACATGGGAAGTATTCTTTCTCTCTTTGAAGAATGTATGTGAGAAATACTTAGAAAAGCAAATGGATTTGTATGTAGCATTTATGGATCTGGAGAAGGCATATGATAGAGTTGATAGAGATGCTCTGTGGAAGGTATTAAGAATATATGGTGTGGGAGGCAAGTTGTTAGAAGCAGTGAAAAGTTTTTATCGAGGATGTAAGGCATGTGTACGTGTAGGAAGAGAGGAAAGTGATTGGTTCTCAGTGAATGTAGGTTTGCGGCAGGGGTGTGTGATGTCTCCATGGTTGTTTAATTTGTTTATGGATGGGGTTGTTATGGAGGTGAATGCAAGAGTTTTGGAAAGAGGGGCAAGTATGAAGTCTGTTGGGGATGAGAGAGCTTGGGAAGTGAGTCAGTTGTTGTTCGCTGATGATACAGCGCTGGTGGCTGATTCATGTGAGAAACTGCAGAAGCTGGTGACTGAGTTTGGTAAAGTGTGTGAAAGAAGAAAGTTAAGAGTAAATGTGAATAAGAGCAAGGTTATTAGGTACAGTAGGGTTGAGGGTCAAGTCAATTGGGAGGTGAGTTTGAATGGAGAAAAACTGGAGGAAGTGAAGTGTTTTAGATATCTGGGAGTGGATCTGGCAGCGGATGGAAACATGGAAGCGGAAGTGGATCATAGGGTGGGGGAGGGGGCGAAAATTGTGGGAGCCTAGAGGAATGTGTGGAAGTCGAGAACATTATCTCGGAAAGCAAAAATGGGTATGTTTGAAGGAATAGTGGTTCCAACAATGTTGTATGGTTGCGAGGCGTGGACTATGGATAGAGTCGTGCGCAGGAGGATGGATGTGCTGGAAATGAGATGTTTGAGGACAATGTGTGGTGTGAGGTGGTTTGATCGAGTAAGTAACGTAAGGGTAAGAGAGATGTGTGGAAATAAAAAGAGCGTGGTTGAAAGAGCAGAAGAGGGTGTTTTGAAATGGTTTGGTCACATGGAGAGAATGAGTGAGGAAAGACTGACCAAGAGGATATATGTGTCGGAGGTGGAGGGAACGAGGAGAAGAGGGAGACCAAATTGGAGGTGGAAAGATGGAGTGAAAAAGATTTTGTGTGATCGGGGCCTGAACATGCAGGAGGGTGAAAGGAGGGCAAGGAATAGAGTGAATTGGAGCGATGTGGTATACCGGGGTTGACGTGCTGTTAGTGGATTGAATCAAGGCATGTGAAGCGTCTGGGGTAAACCATGGAAAGCTGTGTAGGTATGTATATTTGCGTGTGTGGACGTATGTATATACATGTGTATGGTTGTGGGTTGGGCCATTTCTTTCGTCTGTTTCCTTGCGCTACCTCGCAAACGCGGGAGACAGCGACAAAGAAGAAAAAAAAAAAAAAAATATTTATCCCTGGGGATAGGGGATTAAGAATACTTCCCACATATTCCCTGCGTGTCGTAAAAGCCGACTAAAAGGGGAGGGAGCGGGGGGCTGGAAATCCTCCCCTCTCATTTTTTTTCTAATTTTCCAAAAGAAGGAACAGAGGGGACCAGGTGAGGATATTCCAAAAAAGACCCAGTCCTCTGTTCTTAACGCTACCTCGCTAACGCCGGAAATGGCGATTAGTTTAAAAGAAAATATATATATATATATATATATATATATATATATACACATGTATATACATGTGTATGGGGGTGGGTTGGGCCATTTCTTTCGTCTGTTTCCTTGCGCTACCTCGCAAACGCGGGAGACAGCGACAAAGCAAAAAAAAAAAAAAAAAATATATATATATATATATATATATATATATATATATATATATATATATATATATATATATTTATTTATTTTTTTCTTGCTTTGTTGCTGTATCCAAAAGAAGGAACAGAGGGGGCCAGGTGAGGATATTCCAAAAAAGGCCCAGTCCTCTGTTCTTAACGCTACCTCGCTAATGTGGGAAATGGCGAATAGTTTAAACAAAAAAAAATATATATATATATATATATATATATATATATATATATATATATATATATATTTTTTTTTTTTGCTTTGTCGCTGTCTCCCGCGTTTGCGAGGTAGCGCAAGGAAACAGACGAAAGAAATGGCCCAACCCCCCCCCCCATACACATGTATATACACACGTCCACACACGCAAATATACATACCTACACAACTTTCCATGGTTTACCCCAGACGCTTCACATGCCCTGATTCAATCCACTGACAGCACGTCAACCCCTGTATACCACATCGCTCCAATTCACTCTATTCCTTGCCCTCCTTTCACCCTCCTGCATGTTCAGGCCCCGATCACACAAAATCTTCTTCACTCCATCTTTCCACCTCCAATTTGGTCTCCCTCTTCTCCTCGTTCCCTCCACCTCCGACACATATATCCTCTTGGTCAATCTTTCCTCACTCATTCTCTCCATGTGCCCAAACCACTTCAAAACACCCTCTTCTGCTCTCTCAACCACGCTCTTTTTATTTCCACACATCTCTCTTACCCTTACGTTACTTACTCGATCAAACCACCTCACACCACACATTGTCCTCAAACATCTCATTTCCAGCACATCCATCCTCCTGCGCACGACTCTATCCATAGCCCACGCCTCGCAACCATACAACATTGTTGGAACCTACTATTCCTTCAAACATACCCATTTTTGCTTTCCGAGATAATGTTCTCGACTTCCACACATTTTTCAAGGCTCCCAGAATTTTCGCCCCCTCCCCCACCCTATGATCCACTTCCGCTTCCATGGTTCCATCCACTGCCAGATCCACTCCCAGATATCTAAAACACTTCACTTCCTCCAGTTTTTCTCCATTCAAACTCACCTCCCAATTGACTTGACCCTCAACCCTACTGTACCTAATAACCTTGCACTTATTCACATTTACTCTGAACTTTCTTCTTCCACACACTTTACCAAACTCAGTCACCAGCTTCTGCAGTTTCTCACATGAATCAGCCACCAGCGCTGTATCATCAGCGAACAACAACTGACTCACTTCCCAAGCTCTCTCATCCCCAACAGACTTCATACTTGCCCCTCTTTCCAAAACTCTTGCATTCACCTCCATAACAACCCCATCCATAAACAAATTAAACAACCATGGAGACATCACACACCCCTGCCGCAAACCTACATTCACTGAGAACCAATCACTTTCCTCTCTTCCTACACGTACACATGCCTTACATCCTCGATAAAAACTTTTCACTGCTTCTAACAACTTGCCTCCCACACCATATATTCTTAATACCTTCCACAGAGCATCTCTATCAACTCTATCATATGTGTGTGTGTATGTATTGTCCACATTCATATTTTCAACATACATTTATTCCATTCAACCAATACTTTCATTACACCACACAATCACTTCTTACCTCCTCTTCTAATGTGTTACACGCTTGGTGTCACGTTATCCCCAAGTTATTATGTTAGGTTGTTATGTTACTACATCTATGTAAGAACGGTTGGCTGATGACGTCATCAAACTGGTTTAAAGTCTGAAATGCTTTGATGAAAGTGTGACACAGAACCAGCAGTTATCTATCTGATCTGATCGTGTTCATCCCTTGGTCTATCCCCGTCCTAGCCATCTTCACCATAGGTCTACCCCCATCCTAGCCATCTACTCGTTACTCCTAACCTCGTCCTATTCAACTATTCCTTAAGCCACCCCGTCCTGTCCATATATTCTTCCTATATATGTATATATATATATATATATATATATATATATATATATATATATATATATATATATATATATATGTGTATATATATATGTATATATATATATATATATATATATATATATATATATATATATATATATATATATATATATATATAAGGTTATTTAATGTATGTATGACTCATGGTGAGGTGCCTGAGGATTGGCGGAATGCGTGCATAGTGCCATTGTACAAAGGCAAAGGGGATAAGAGTGAGTGCTCAAATTACAGAGGTATAAGTTTGTTGAGTATTCCTGGTAAATTATATGGGAGGGTATTGATTGAGAGGGTGAAGGCATGTACAGAGCATCAGATTGGGGAAGAGCAGTGTGGTTTCAGAAGTGGTAGAGGATGTGTGGATCAGGTGTTTGCTTTGAAGAGTGTATGTGAGAAATACTTAGAAAAGCAAATGGATTTGTATGTAGCATTTATGGATCTGGAGAAGGCATATATATATATATATATATATATATATATATATATATATATATATATATATATATATATATATTTTTTTTTTTTATACTTTGTCGCTGTCTCCCGCGTTTGCGAGGTAGCGCAAGGAAACAGACGAAAGAAATGGCCCAACCCCCCCCATACACATGTACATACACACGTCCACACACGCAAATATACATACCTACACAGCTTTCCATGGTTTACCCCAGACGCTTCACATGCCTTGATTCACTCCACTGACAGCACGTCAACCCCTGTATACCACATCGCTCCAATTCACTCTATTCCTTGCCCTCCTTTCACCCTCCTGCATGTTCAGGCCCCGATCACACAAAATCTTTTTCACTCCATCTTTCCACCTCCAATTTGGTCTCCCTCTTCTCCTCGTTCCCTCCACCTCCGACACATATATCCTCTTGGTCAATCTTTCCTCACTCATTCTCTCCATGTGCCCAAACCATTTCAAAACACCCTCTTCTGCTCTCTCAACCACGCTCTTTTTATTTCCACACATCTCTCTTACCCTTACGTTACTTACTCGATCAAACCACCTCACACCACACATTGTCCTCAAACATCTCATTTCCAGCACATCCATCCTCCTGCGCACAACTCTATCCATAGCCCACGCCTCGCAAGCATACAACATTGTTGGAACCACTATTCCTTCAAACATACCCATTTTTGCTTTCCGAGATAATGTTCTCGACTTCCACACATTTTTCAAGGTTCCCAAAATTTTCGCCCCCTCCCCCACCCTATGATCCACTTCCGCTTCCATGGTTCCATCCGCTGACAGATCCACTCCCAGATATCTAAAACACTTCACTTCCTCCAGTTTTTCTTCATTCAAACTCACCTCCCAATTGACTTGACCCTCAACCCTACTGTACCTAATAACCTTGCTCTTATTCACATTTACTCTTAACTTTCTTCTTCCACACACTTTACCAAACTCAGTCACCAGCTTCTGCAGTTTCTCACATGAATCAGCCACCAGCGCTGTATCATCAGCGAACAACAACTGACTCACTTCCCAAGCTCTCTCATCCCCAACAGACTTCATACTTGCCCCTCTTTCCATGAGAAGAGTGGGAGGTGGGCTGTTTAGAAAGGGTAGTGAGTGGTGGGATGAAGAAGTAAGAGTATTAGTGAAAGAGAAGAGAGAGGCATTTGGACGATTTTTGCAGGGAAAAAATGGAATTGAGTGGGAGAAGTATAAAAGAAAGAGACAGGAGGTCAAGAGAAAGGTGCAAGAGGTGAAAAAAAGGGCAAATGAGAGTTGGGGTGAGAGACTATCAGTAAATTTTAGGGAGAATAAAAAGATGTTCTGGAAGGAGGTAAATAAAGTGCGTAAGACAAGGGAGCAAATGGGAACTTCAGTGAAGGGCGTAAATGGGGAGGTGATAACAAGTAGTGGTGATGTGAGAAGGAGATGGAATGAGTATTTTGAAGGTTTGTTGAATGTGTCTGATGACAGAGTGGCAGATATAGGGTGTTTTGGTCGAGGTGGTGTGCAAAGTGAGAGTTTTAGGGAAAATGATTTGGTAAACAGAGAAGAGGTAGTAAAAGCTTTGCGGAAGATGAAAGCCGGCAAGGCAGCAGGTTTGGATGGTACTGCAGTGGAATTTATTAAAAAAGGGGGTGACTGTATTGTTGACTGGTTGGTAAGGTTATTCAATGTATGTATGACTCATGGTGAGGTGCCTGAGGATTGGCGGAATGCGTGCATAGTGCCATTGTACAAAGGCAAAGGGGATAAGAGTGAGTGCTCAAATTACAGAGGTATAAGTTTGTTGAGTATTCCTGGTAAATTATATGGGAGGGTATTGATTGAGAGGGTGAAGGCATGTACAGAGCATCAGATTGGGGAAGAGCAGTGCGGTTTCAGAAGTGGTAGAGGATGTGTGGATCAGGTGTTTGCTTTGAAGAATGTATGTGAGAAATACTTAGAAAAGCAAATGGATTTGTATGTAGCATTTATGGATCTGGAGAAGGCATATGATAGAGTTGATAGAGATGCTCTGTGGAAGGTATTAAGAATATATGGTGTGGGAGGAAAGTTGTTAGAAGCAGTGAAAAGTTTTTATCGAGGATGTAAGGCATGTGTACGTGTAGGAAGAGAGGAGAGTGATTGTTTCTCAGTGAATGTAGGTCTGCGGCAGGGGTGTGTGATGTCTCCATGGTTGTTTAATTTGTTTATGGATGGGGTTGTTAGGGAGGTAAATGCAAGAGTTTTGGAAAGAGGGGCAAGTATGAAGTCTGTTGGAGATGAGAGAGCTTGGGAAGTGAGTCAGTTGTTGTTCGCTGATGATACAGCACTGGTGGCTGATTCATGTGAGAAACTGCAGAAGCTGGTGACTGAGTTTGGTAAAGTGTGTGGAAGAAGAAAGTTAAGAGTAAATGTGAATAAGAGCAAGGTTATTAGGTACAGTAGGGTTGAGGGTCAAGTCAATTGGGAGGTGAGTTTGAATGGAGAAAAACTGGAGGAAGTGAAGTGTTTTTAGATATCTGGGAGTGGATCTGGCAGCGGATGGAACCATGGAAGCGGAAGTGGATCATAGGGTGGGGGAGGGGGCGAAAATTCTGGGGGCCTTGAAGAATGTGTGGAAGTCGAGAACATTATCTCGGAAAGCTAAAATGGGTATGTTTGAAGGAATAGTGGTTCCAACAATGTTGTATGGTTGCGAGGCATGGGCTATGGATAGAGTTGTGCGCAGGAGGATGGATGTGCTGGAAATGAGATGTTTGAGGACAATGTGTGGTGTGAGGTGGTTTGATCAAGTGAGTAACGTAAGGGTAAGAGAGATGTGTGGAAATAAAAAGAGCGTGGTTGAGAGAGCAGAAGAGGGTGTTTTGAAGTGGTTTGGGCACATGGAGAGAATGAGTGAGGAAAGATTGACCAAGAGGATATATGTGTCGGAGGTGGAGGGAACGAGGAGAAGAGGGAGACCAAATTGGAGGTGGAAAGATGGAGTGAAAAAGATTTTGTGTGATCGGGGCCTGAACATGCAGCAGGGTGAAAGGAGGGCAAGGAATAGAGTGAATTGGAGCGATGTGGTATACCGGGGTTGACGTGCTGTCAGTGGATTGAATCAAGGCATGTGAAGCGTCTGGGGTAAACCATGGAAAGTTGTGTAGGTATGTATATTTGCGTGTGTGGACGTATGTATATACATGTGTATGGGGGGGGGGGGCATTTCTTTCGTCTGTTTCCTTGCGCTACCTCGCAAACGCGGGAGACAGCGACAAAGTATAAAAAAAAAAAAAAAATATGGGATGACAACCCTCTCCCCCCTCATGTGTGCGAGGTGGCGCTGGGAGGGGGCAACGGGGGCCCCATTCATTCACACTCATTTATATGTCTGTGTGTGTGTGTATTCCTGGGAATAGGGGAGAGAGAATACTTCCCATGCATTCCCCGAGTGTCATAGAAGGCGACCAAAGGGGACAGGAGCGGGGGGGGGGGGGGGGGGGGGGGGGGGGGGGGGGGGGGGGCTAGAAACCCTCCCCTCCTTGTATTTCAACCTTCTAAAAGGGGAAACAGATGAAGGAGTCATGTGGGGAGCGCTCATCCTCCTCAAAGATTCAGATTGGGGTGTCTAAATGTTTCTGCATGTAACCAAGATGAGAAAAAAGGAGAGATAGGTAGTATGTTTGAGGAAAGGAACCTGGATGTTTTGGCTCTGAGTGAAACAAAGCTCAAGGGTAAAGGGGAAGAGTGGTTTGGGAATGTCCTGGGAGTAAAGTCAGGGGTTGGTGAGAGGACAAGAGCAAAGGAAGGAGTATCACTACTCCTGAAGCAGGAGTTGTGGAATATGTGATAGAGTGTAAGAAAGTAAACTCTAGATTAATATGGGTGAAACTGAAAGCGGATGGAGAGAGATGGGTGATTATTGGTGCCTATGCACCCGGTCATGAGAAGAAAGATCATGAGAGGCATGTGTTTTGGGTGCAGCTGAGTGAGTGTGTTAGCGGCTTTGATGAATGAGACCAGGTTATAGTGATGGATGATTTGAATGCAAAGGTGAGTAATGTGGCAGTTGAGGGTATAATTGGTGAAAATGGGGTGTTAAGTGTTGTAAATGGAAATGGTGAAGAGCTTGTAGATTTATGTGCTGAAAAAGGACTGGTGATTGGGAATACCTGGTTTAAAAGGAGAGATATACTTAAGTAAACATATGTAAGTACGAGAGATGGCCAGAGAGCATAATTGGAATACGTGTTAATAGGCGTGTGAAAGAGAGACTTTTGGATGTTAATGTGCTTAGAGGGGCAACTGGGCGGGATGTCTGATGATTCTCTTGTGGAGGCGAAGGTGTAGATTTGTATAGCTTTTCAGAAAAGAAAAAAAGAATGTTTGGGTGAAGAGAGTGGTGAGAGTAAGTGAGCTTGGAAAGGAGACTTGTATGAGTAAATATCAGGAGAGACTGAGTGCAGAATGGAAAAAGGTGAGAGCAAATGATGTAAGGGGAGTGGGGGAGGAATGGAATGTATTTAGGGAAGCAGTGATGGCTTGCACAAAAGATGCTAGTGGCATGAGAAAGGTGGGAGGTAGGTAGATTTGAAAGGGTATTGATTGGTGGGATGAAGAAGTAATATTGTTTGTGAAAGATAAGAGAGAGGCATTTGGACAATTTCTGCAGGGAAGTAGTGCAAATGACTAGGAGATGTATAAAAGGAAGAGGCAGGAGATCAAGAGAAAGGTGCAAGAAGTGAAAAAGAGGGCATATGAGAGTTGGGGTGAAAGAATCATTAAATTTTGGGGGAATAAAGAGATGTTTTGAAAGGAGGTAAATAAAGTTCATAAGACAAGAGAACAAATGAGAACATCGGTGAAGGGGGCTAATGGGGAGGTAATGACAAGTGGTGGTGAAGTGAGAAGGAGATGGAGTGAGTGTTTTGAAGGTTTCTTGAATGTATTTGATGATAGAGTGGCAGATATAGAGTGCTTTGGTCGAGGTGGTGAGCAAAGTGATAGGGTCAGGGAGAATGGTTTAGTAAACAGAGAACAGGTGGTAAAAGCTTTGCAGAAGAAGAAAGCTGGCAAGGCAGCGGGTTTGGATAGTATTGCAGTGGAACCTATTAAAAAAGGGGGTGATTGTATTGTTGACTGGTTGGTAAGGATATTCAATGTATGTATGGTTCATGGTGAAGTGCCTGAGGATTGGCAGAATGCATGCATAGTACCATTGTACAAAGGCAAAGGGATAAAGGTGAGTGTTCAAATTACAGAGGTATAAGTTTGTTGAGTATTCCTGGGAAATTATAAGGGAGGGTATTTATAGAGGGTAAAGGCATGTACGTATGACAGCTAGAGAGTGAGAGTGAGCAAATGTGGCCTTTGTTGTCTTTTCCTAGCACTACCTTGCGCGCGTGTGGGGGGAGGGAGGTATTGTTTCATGTGTGACGGTGGTGGCGGTGGGAATAGATGAAGGCAGCAAGTATTGATAGGTACATGTTTATATATGTATATGTCTGTGTATGGGGATAGGGGAGAAAGAATACTTCCCACGTATTCCCTGCGTGTCGTAGAAGGCGACTAAAAGGGGAGGGAGCGGGGGGCTGGAAATCCTCCCCTCTCATTATTTTTTTTTTTTAATTTTCCAAAAGAAGGAACAGAGAAGAGGGCCAGGTGATGATATTCCCTCAAAGGCCCAGTTCTCTGTTCTTAACGCTACCTCGCTAACACGGGAAATGGCGAATAGTTTGAAAGAAGAAAAAGATGCATACATTGAAGTGTATATGTATGTATATGTGCGTGTGTGGGCGTTTATGTATATACATGTGTGTGTGGGTGGGTTGGGCCATTCTTTTGTCTGTTTCCTTACGCTACTTCACTAACGCGGGAGACAGCAACTAAGTATAATAAAAAGTATAATATAGGGGAGAAAGAATACTTCCCACGTATTCCCTGCGTGTCGTAGAAGGCGACTAAAAGGGGAGGGAGTGGGGGGCTGGAAATCTTCCCCTCTCGTTTTTTTTTAATTTTCCAAAACAAGGAACAGAGAAGGGGGCCAGGTGAGGATATTCCCTCCAAGGCCCAGTCCTCTGTTCTTAACGCTACCTCGCTAACGCGGGAAATGGCGAATAGTTTGAATGAAAAAATGAATGAATATATATATATATATATATATATATATATATATATATATATATATATATATATATATATATATATATATATATATATATATATATATATATATATATTATCCCTGGGGATAGGGGAGAAAGAATACTTCCCACGTATTCCCTGCGTGTCGTAGAAAGCGACTAAAAGGGAAGGGAGCAGGGGGCTGGAAATCTTCCCCTCGTTTTTTTTTAATTTTCCAAAAGACGGAACAGAGAAGGGGGCCAGGTGAGGATATTCCCTCAAAGGCCCCGTCCTCTGTTCTTAATGCTACCTCACTAACGCGGGAAATGGCGAATGGTATGGAAAAAAATATATGTATATATATTTTTTTCTTTTCTTTCAAACTATTTGCCATTTCCCGCATTAGCGAGGTAGCGTTAAGAGCAGAGGACTGGGCCTTTGAGGGAATATCCTCACCTGGCCCCCTTCTCTGTCCCTTCTTTTGGAAAAAAAAAAAAGAAAACACGAGGGGAGGATTTCCAACCCCCCCACTCCTTCCCCTTTTAGTCGCCTTCTACGACACGCAGGGAATACGTGGGAAGTATTCTTTCTCCCCTATCCTCAGGGATAACACAATGTATATATATATACCCATACACACACATATACATATTAACGTATACATACATGTACATACACAGACAAATACATATATACACATGTACATATTCATACTTGTTGCCTTCATCCATTTCCGTCCCTACCCCACCACACATGAAATATCCCCCCTCCCCTACAGCGAGGTAGTGCCAGGAAAAGGAAAAAAAAAAAAAAAAAAAGGCCACATTCACTCAAACTCAGTCTCTAGCTGTCCATGTGTAATGCACCAAAACCAAAGCTCCCTTTCCACATCCAGGCCCCACAGACCCTTCCATGGTTTACCCCAGACACTTCACATGCCCTGGTTCAGTCCACTGACAGCACGTCAACCCCAATATACTGCATCATTCCAATTCACTCTATTCCTTGCATGCCTTTCACCCTCCTGTATTCAGGCCCTGATCACTCAAAATCTCTCGAAATTAATTGCATATATTCAACAAATAATAATAAACGGAAGAACATTGCTGTATTTCAACCTAACTTGTCTTTACCTTACCTCATTAGATATTTCAACACTTGGGGTAGAAATAGCTGAAGATGATGGATTGTCACCTGCTAACCCTGGCATGGAAGCAAAAGGATCAATTGACTCAAAGTCTGAGAAAAGTTTATCATATTCTGGATTTCCTTCAGTCATGCTGTGAGACAGAGAGTCCTCATTCCAGTCTTTCATATATCCTCTGCTACTTGCTGTGCTTGTAAATGAATTTTCTAACCGACTGTTTTGTGATGCCAACAAAATCCCGATATCAGACAAATCACCTGATTTTCTATGGTTCTTTGATGTTTTTTCTTCATCATGCATTATGGATTCATTTTGACTATTTTTTTCTTTTTCCTTTTCTTCACATGATTTGTCAGTAACTAAGACTTCCTCATCTTCACTGGGAGTGGGAACATCTGATTTCAGTGACTCCACTTTTTTGTGTTTTTCCATGTAGTCATTAATGAAACTAGTTTCTGGTGTGCCCCCGATAATTATATCAAACATCTGATCACTAACTGGAGTTCCAATCACATTAACTTTAACATCTGCAGCTTGTTCATCATACACAGTGCTGGCTACATCTGTTGCTGCCAAAACAGGGTCTGACACTACAGCCTAAGTAAAGAAAACATTACACTGGTTAAGAACCGTGATAATGCCATTACCAATAATCAGTCTAGAACTAAAACATGCTCAAATATATTACAATAAAAATAAATCATTAAATGCGTTTCTATCTTAGTTTACTATGAACACTTCAGAATGATCTATGTTTTGACTTTAAGTGGAATATGACACCAATATCTGTTCATATTTCCACAAGAGGGCTCCAATACAACCAAATGTACATGACTGAATAGCTGACAATCTCTGCATTTCATGATTACTTAAACAATTATATTTCTGATTCAGTCACTGTGAACTTCAGTTTCCAAGCAAACAAATATCATCCACTATTATTATACTTGATATACGTGATCACCATTCCCCGCTTCAGCGAGGTAGCGCCAGGTACCCTCCCCTCCTTGTATTTTAACTTTCTAAAAGGGGAAACAGAAGAAGGAGTCACGCGGGGAGTCAGTGCTCATCCTCCTCGAAGGATCAGATTGGGGTGTCTAAATGTGTGTGGATGTAAACAAAATGAGAAAAAAGGAGAGATAGGTAGTATGTTTGAGGAAAGGAACCTGCATGTTTTGGCTCTGAGTGAAACAAAGCTCAAGGGTAAAGGGGAAGAGTGGTTTGGGAATGTCTTGGGAGTGAAGTAAGGGGTTAGTGAGAGGACAAGAGCAAGGGAAGGAGTAGCAGTACTCCTGAAACAGGAGTGGTGGGAGTATGCAATAGACTGTAAGAAAGTAAACTCTACATCGATATGGGTAAAACTGAAAGTTGATGGAGAGAGATGAGTGATTATTGGTGCATATGCACCTGGGCATGAGAAGAAAGATCATGAGAGGCAAGTGTCTTGGGAGCAGCTGAATGAGTGTGTTAGTGGTTTTGATGCACGAGACCGGGTTATAGTGATGGGTGATTTGAATGCAAAGGTGAGTAATGTGGCAGTTGAGGGAATAATTGGTATACATGGGGTGTTCAGTGTTGTAAATGGAAATGGTGAAGAGCTTGTAGATTTATGTGTTGAAAAAGGACTGGTGATTGGGAACACCTGGTTTAAAAAGAGAGATATACAGAAGTATACGTATGTAAGTAGGAGAGATGGCCAGAGAGCGTTATTGGATTACGTGTTAATTGATAGGCGCGCAAAAGAGAGACTTTTGGATGTTAATGTGCTGAGAGGTGCAACTGGAGGGATGTCTGATCATTATCTTGTGGAGGCGAAGTTGAAGATCTGTAGAGGTTTTCAGAAAAGAAGAGAGAATGTTGGGGTGAAGAGAGTGGTGAGAGTAAGTGAGCTGGGGAAGGAGACTTGTGTGAGGAAGTACCAGGAGAGAGTGAGTACAGAATGGAAAAGGGTGAGAACAAAGGAGGTAAGGGGAGTGGGGGAGGAATGGTATGTATTTAGGGAGGCAGTGATGGCTTGCACAAAAGATGTTTGTGGCATGAGAAGCGTAGGAGGTGGGCAGATTAGAAAGGGTAGTGAGTGGTGGGATGAAGAAGTAAGATTATTAGTGAAAGAGAGAAGAGAGGCATTTGGACAATTTTTGCAGGGAAATAATGCAAATGAGTGGGAGATGTATAAAAGAAAGAGACAGGAAGTCAAGAGAAAGGTGTAAGAGGTGAAAAAGAGGGCAAATGAGAGTTGGAGTGAGAGAGTATCATTAAATTTTAGGGAGAATAAAAAGATGTTTTGGAAGGAGGTAAATAAAGTGCGTAAGACATGGGAACAAATGGGAACGTCAGTGAAGGGGGCTAATGGGGAGGTGATAACAAGTAGTGGTGATATGAGAAGGAGATGGAGTGAGTATTTTGAAGGTTTCTTGAATGTGTTTGATGATAAGAGTGGCAGATATAGGGTGTTTTGGTCGAGGTGGAGTGCAAAGTGAGAGGGTTAGGGAAAATGATTTGGTAAACAGAGAAGAGGTAGTAAAAGCTTTGCGGAAGATGAAAGTTGGCAAGGCAGCAGGTTTGGATGGTATTGCAGTGGAGTTTATTAAAAAAAGGGGGTGACTGTATTGTTGACTGGTTGGTAAGGTTATTTAATGTATGTATGATTCATGGTGAGGTGTCTGAGGATTGGCAGAATGCATGCATAGTGCCATTGTACAAAGGCAAAGGGGATAAGAGTGAGTGCTCAAATTAGAGAGGCATAAGTTTGTTGAGTATTTCTGGGAAATTATATGGGATGGTATTGATTGAGAGGGTGAAGGGATGTACAGAGCATCAGATTGGGGAAGAGCAGTGTGGTTTCAGAAGTGGTAGAGGATGTATGGATCAGGTGTTTGCTTTGAAGAATGTATGTGAGAAATACTTAGAAAAGCAAATGGATTTGTATGTAGCATTTATGGATCTGGAGAAGGCATATGATACAGTTGATAGAGATGCTCTGTGGAAGGTATTAAGATTATATGGTGTGGGAGGCAAGTTGCTGGAAGCAGTGAAAAGTTTATATCGAGGATGTAAGGCATGTATATGTGTAGGAAGAGAGGAAAGTGATTGGTTCTCAGTGAATGTAGGTTTGTGGCAGGGGTGTGTGATGTCTCCATGGTTGTTTAATTTGTTTATGGATGGGGTTGTTAGGGAAGTGAATGTAAGAGCTTTGGAAAGAGGGGCAAGTATGCAGTCTGTTGTGGATGAGAGAGCTTGGGAAGTGAGTCAGTTGTTGTTTACTGATGATACAGCACTGGTGGCTGATTCATGTGAGAAACTGCAGAAGCTGGTGACTGAGTTTGGTAAAGTGTGTGAAAGAAGAAAGTTAAGAGTAAATGTGAATAAGAGCAAGGTTATTAGGTACAGTAGGGTTAAGGGTCAAGTCAATTGGGAGGTAAGTTTAAATGGAAAAAACTGGAGGAAACGAAGTGTTTTAGATATCTGGGAGTGAATTTGGCAGTGAATGGAACCATGAAAGCTGAAGTGAATCATAGGGTGGGGGAGGGGGCGAAAGTTCTGGGAGCCTTGAAGAATGTGTGGAAGTCGAGAACATTATCTCGGAAAGCAAAAATGGGTATGTTTGAAGGAATAGTGGTTCCAACAATGTTGTATGGTTGCGAGGCGTGGGCTATGGATAGAGTTGTGCGCAGGAGGGTGGATGTGCTGGAAATGAGATGTTTGCAGACAATATGTGGTGTGAGGTAGTTTGATCGAGTAAGTAATAATAGGGTAAGAGAGATGTGTGGTAATAAAAAGAGTGTCGTTGAGAGAGCAGAACAGGGCGTTTTGAAATGGTTTGGTCACATGGAGAGAATGAGTGAGGATAGATTGACAAAGAGGATATATGTGTCAGAGGTGGAGGAAATGAGGAGAAGTGGGAGACCAAATTGGAGGTGGAAAGATGGAGAGAAAAAGATTTTGAGTGATCAGGGCCTGAACATGCAGGAGGGTAAAAGGTGTGCAAGGAATAGAGTAAACTGGAATGATGTGCTATACCGGGACCAACGTGCTGTCAATGGATTGAACCAGGGCATGTGAAGCGTGTGGGGTAAACCATGGAAAGTTCTGTGGGGACTGGATATGGAAAGGGAGCTGTGGTTTCGGTGCATTATTACATGACAGATAGAGAATGAGTGTGAACGAATGGGGCCTTTGTTGTCTTTTCCTAGCGCTACCTCGCACACATGAGGGGGGAAGGGGTTGTTATTTCATGTGTGGCGAGGTGGCGATGGGAATGAATAAAGGCAGACAGTATGAATTATGTACATGTGTATATAAGTCTGTGTGTGTATATATATGTATACGTTGAGATGTATAAGTATGTATATTTGCATGTGTGGACGTGCATGTATATACGTGTGTATGTGGGTGGGTTGGGCCATTCTTTCGTCTGTTTCCTTGTGCTACCTCACGATCGCGGGAGACAGCGACAAAGTAAAATAAATAAATAAATATATATATAATATATATATATATATATATATATATATATATATATATATATATATATATAAAATCAAGAGGGGAGGATTTCCAGCCCCCCGCTCCCTCCCCTTTTAGTTGCCTTCCACGACACGCAGGGAATACGTGGGAAGTATTCTTAATCCCCTATCCCCTATCCCCTATGTGTGCTACCTCGCACACATGAGGGGGGAGGGGGATGGTATCCCATGTGTGGCGAGGTGGCGATGGGAATGAATAGGGGCAGACAGTGTGAATTGTGTGCATGGGTATATATGTATGTGTCTGTGTGTGTATATATATGTGTACATTGGGATGTATAGGTATGTATATTTGCGTGTGTGGGCGTATGTGTGTGTACATTGTGTATGGGGGTGGGTTGGGCCATCTTCTTTCGTCTGTTTCCTTGCGCTACCTCGTAAACACAGGGGACAGCAAAAAAAAAAAAAAATATATATATATATATATTATTATTATTGATCTTTCTTTTCATGCCCAGGTGCATATGCACCAATAATCACCCACCTCTCTCCATCAACTTTCAGTTTTACCCATATTAATCGAGAATTTACTTTCTTACACTCTAACACATACTCCCACAAGTCCTGTTTCAGGAGTATTGCTACTCCTTCCCTTGCTCTTATCCTCTCACTAACCCCTGACTTTACTCCCCAGACATTCCCAAACCACTCTTCCCCTTTACCCTTGAGCTTCGTTTCACTCAGAGCCAAAACATCCAGGTTCCTTTCCTCAAACATACTACCTATCTCTCCTTTTTTCACATCTTGGTTACATCCACACACATTTAGGCACCCCACTCTGAGCCTTCGAGGAGGATGAGCACTCCCCGCGTGACTCCTTCTTCTGTTTCCCATTTTAGAAAGTTAATACAAGGAGGGGAGGATCTCTGGCCCCCCGCTCCCGTCCCCTCTAGTCGCTTTCTACGACACGCGAGGAATACGTGGGAAGTATTCTTTCACCCCTATCCCCAGGGATAATATACATATATATATACATATACACATACACACAAATACACATACATACGCACATATACACACACACACACATACATATATATACATATGAGAAATGTAAGAAACAATTTAGAAAACTGAAACTTCTAGCTTGAAATGAATGAAAAAGAGAATGTCACATAATGCTTCAACCTCTGGCTATGGAAAAAAGGAAATGTATAATTTATTTACACAAACGTCAATAGCAGTTCTCATCAATTTAACAAGTGGCAAGTGTTTTGGGAGCAGCTGAATGAGTGTGTTAGTGGTTTTGATGCAAGAGACCGGGTCATAGTGATGGGTGATTTGAATGCAAAGGTGAGTAATGTGGCAGTTGAGGGAATAATTGGTATACATGGGGTGTTCAGTGTTGTAAATGGAAATGGTGAAGAGCTTGTAGATTTATGTGCTAAAAAAGGACTGATGATTGGGAATACCTGGTTTAAAAAGCGAGATATACATAAGTATACTTATGTAAGTAGGAGAGATGGCCAGAGAGCGTTATTGGATTACGTGTTAATTGACAGGCGTGCGAAAGAGAGACTTTTGGATGTTAATGTGCTGAGAGGTGCAACTGGAGGGATGTCTGATCATTATCTTGTGGAGGCTAAGGTGAAGATTTGTATGGGTTTTCAGAAAAGAAGAGTGAATGTTGGGGTGAAGACGGTGGTGAGAGTAAGTGAGCTTGAGAAGGAGACCTGTGTGAGGAAGTACCAGGAGAGACTGAGTACAGAATGGAAAAAGGTGAGAACAATGGAAGTAAGGGGAGTGGGGGAAGAATGGGATGTATTTAGGGAATCAGTGATGGATTGCGCAAAAGATGCTTGTGGCATGAGAAGAGTGGGAGGTGGGTTGATTAGAAAGGGTAGTGAGTGGTGGGATGAAGAAGTAAGAGTATTAGTGAAAGAGAAGAGAGAGGCATTTGGACGATTTTTGCAGGGAAAAAATGCAATTGAGTGGGAGATGTATAAAAGAAAGAGACAGGAGGTCAAGAGAAAGGTGCAAGAGGTGAAAAAAAGGGCAAATGAGAGTTGGGGTGAGAGAGTATCATTAAATTTTAGGGAGAATAAAAAGATGTTCTGGAAGGAGGTAAATAAAGTGCGTAAGACAAGGGAGCAAATGGGAACTTCAGTGAAGGGCGCAAATGGGGAGGTGATAACAAGTAGTGGTGATGTGAGAAGGAGATGGAGTGAGTATTTTGAAGGTTTCTTGAATGTGTTTGATGATAAGAGTGGCAGATATAGGGTGTTTTTGGTCGAGGTGGTGTGCAAAGTGAGAGGGTTAGGGAAAATGATTGGTAAACAGAGAAGAGGTAGTAAAAGCTTTGCGGAAGATGAAAGCCGGCAAGGCAGCAGGTTTGGATGGTATTGCAGTGGAATTTATTAAAAAAGGGGGTGACTGTATTGTTGACTGGTTGATAAGGTTATTTAATGTATGTATGACTCATGGTGAGGTGCCTGAGGATTGGCGGAATGCGTGCATAGTGCCATTGTACAAAGGCAAAGGGGATAAGAGTGAGTGCTCAAATTACAGAGGTATAAGTTTGTTGAGTATTCCTGGTAAATTATATGGGAGGGTATTGATTGAGAGGGTGAAGGCATGTACAGAGCATCAGATTGGGGAAGAGCAGTGTGGTTTCAGAAGTGGTAGAGGATGTGTGGATCAGGTGTTTGCTTTGAAGAATGTATGTGAGAAATACTTAGAAAAGCAAATGGATTTGTATGTAGCATTTATGGATCTGGAGAAGGCATATGATAGAGTTGACAGAGATGCTCTGTGGAAGGTATTAAGAATATATGGTGTGGGAGGCAAGTTGTTAGAAGCAGTGAAAAGTTTTTATCGAGGATGTAAGGCATGTGTACGTGTAGGAAGAGAGGAAAGTGATTGGGTCTCAGTGAATGTAGGTTTGCGGCAGGGGTGTGTCATGTCTCCATGGTTGTTTAATTTGTTTATGGATGGGGTTGTTAGGGAGGTAAATGCAAGAGTTTTGGAAAGAGGGGCAAGTATGAAGTCTGTTGGGGATGAGAGAGCTTGGGAAGTGAGTCAGTTGTTGTTCACTGATGATACAGCGCTGGTGGCTGATTCATGTGAGAAACTGCAGAAGCTGGTGACTGAGTTTGGAAAAGTGTGTGGAAGAAGAAAGTTAAGAGTAAATGTGAATAAGAGCAAGGTTATTAGGTACAGTAGGGTTGAGGGTCAAGTCAATTGGGAGGTGAGTTTGAATGGAGAAAAACTGGAGGAAGTGAAGTGTTTTACATATCTGGGAGTGGATCTGGCAGCGGATGGAACCATGGAAGCGGAAGTGGATCATAGGGTGGGGGAGGGGGCGAAAATTCTGGGGGCCTTGAAGAATGTGTGGAAGTCGAGGACATTATCTCGGAAAGCAAAAATGGGTATGTTTGAAGGAATAGTGGTTCCGACAATGTTGTATGGTTGCGAGGCGTGGGCTATGGATAGAGTTATGCGCAGGAGGATGGATGTGCTGGAAATGAGATGTTTGAGGACAATGTGTGGTGTGAGGTGGTTTGATCGAGTGAGTAACGTAAGGGTAAGAGAGATGTGTGGAAATAAAAAGAGCGTGGTTGAGAGAGCAGAAGAGGGTGTTTTGAAGTGGTTTGGGCACATGGAGAGAATGAGTGAGGAAAGATTGACCAAGAGGATATATGTGTCGGAGGTGGAGGGAACGAGGAGAAGAGGGAGACCAAATTGGAGGTGGAAAGATGGAGTGAAAAAGATTTTGTGTGATCGGGGCCTGAACATGCAGGAGGGTGAAAGGAGGGCAAGGAATAGAGTGAATTGGAGCGATGTGGTATACCGGGGTTGACGAGCTGTCAGTGGATTGAATTGGGGCATGTGCAGCGTCTGGGGTAAACCATAGAAAGCTGTGTTGGTATGTATATTTGCGTGTGTGGACGTATGTATATACATGTGTATGGGGGGGGGGCCATTTCTTTCGGTGTTTCCTTGCGCTACCTCGCAAACGCGGGAGACAGCGACAAAGTATAATAAAAAAATATATATATATATATATATATATATATATATATATATATATATATATATATATATATATATATATATATATATATATATATATATTATCCCTGGGGATAGGGGAGAAAGAATACTTCCCACGTATTCCCTGCGTGTCGTAGAAGGCGACTAAAAGGGAAGGGAGCGGGGGGCTGGAAATCCTCCCGTCTCGTTTTTTTTTAATTTTCCAAAAGAAGGAACAGAGAAGGGGGCCAGGTGAGGATATTCCCTCAAAGGCCCAGTCCTCTGTTCTTAACGCTACCTCACTATTGCGGGAAATGGCGAATAGTATGAAAAAAAAAATATATATATATATATATATATATATATATATATATATATATATATATATATATGTGGGAGCGGTGATGTGAGAAGGAGATGGAATGAGTATTTTGAAGGTTTGTTGAATGTGTCTGATGACAGAGTGGCAGATATAGGGTGTTTTGGTCGAGGTGGTGTGCAAAGTGAGAGGGTTAGGGAAAATGATTTGGTAAACACAAAAGAGGTAGTAAAAGCTTTGCGGAAGATGAAAGCCGGCAAGGCAGCAGGTTTGGATGGTATTGCAGTGGAATTTATTAAAAAGGGGGGTGACTGTATTGTTGACTGGTTGGTAAGGTTATTTAATGTATGTATGACTCATGGTGAGGTGCCTGAGGATTGGCGGAATGCGTGCATAGTGCCATTGTACAAAGGCAAAGGGGATAAGAGTGAGTGCTCAAATTACAGAGGTATAAGTTTGTTGAGTATTCCTGGTAAATTATATGGGAGGGTATTGATTGAGAGGGTGAAGGCATGTACAGAGCATCAGATTGGGGAAGAGCAGTGCGGTTTCAGAAGTGGGAGAGGATGTGTGGATCAGGTGTTTGCTTTGAAGAATGTATGTGAGAAATACTTAGAAAAGCAAATGGATTTGTATGTAGCATTTATGGATCTGGAGAAGGCATATGATAGAGTTGATAGAGATGCTCTGTGGAAGGTATTAAGAATATATGGTGTGGGAGGCAAGTTGTTAGAAGCAGTGAAAAGTTTTTATCGAGGATGTAAGGCATGTGTACGTGTAGGAAGAGAGGAAAGTGATTGGTTCTCAGTGAATGTAGGTTTGCGGCAGGGGTGTGTGATGTCTCCATGGTTGTTTAATTTGTTTATGGATGGGGTTGTTAGGGAGGTAAATGCAAGAGTCCTGGAAAGAGGGGCAAGTATGAAGTCTGTTGGGGATGAGAGAGCTTGGGAAGTGAGTCAGTTGTTGTTCGCTGATGATACAGTGCTGGTGGCTGATTCATGTGAGAAACTGCAGAAGCTGGTGACTGAGTTTGGTAAAGTGTGTGGAAGAAGAAAGTTAAGAGTAAATGTGAATAAGAGCAAGGTTATTAGGTACAGTAGGGGTGAGGGTCAAGTCAATTGGGAGGTGAGTTTGAATGGAGAAAAACTGGAGGAAGTGAAGTGTTTTAGATATCTGGGAGTGGATCTGTCAGCGGATGGAACCATGGAAGCGGAAGTGGATCATAGGGTGGGGGAGGGGGCGAAAATTTTGGGAGCCTTGAAAATGTGTGGAAGTCGAGAACATTATCTCGGAAAGCAAAAATGGGTATGTTTGAAGGAATAGTGGTTCCAACAATGTTGTATGGTTGCGAGGCGTGGGCTATGGATAGAGATGTGCGCAGGAGGATGGATGTGCTGGAAATGAGATGTTTGAGGACAATGTGTGGTGTGAGGTGGTTTGATCGAGTAAGTAACGTAAGGGTAAGAGAGATGTGTGGAAATAAAAAGAGCGTGGTTGAGAGAGCAGAAGAGGGTGTTTTGAAATGGTTTGGGCACATGGAGAGAATGAGTGAGGAAAGATTGACCAAGAGGATATATGTGTCGGAGGTGGAGGGAACGAGGAGAAGAGGGAGACCAAATTGGAGGTGGAAAGATGGAGTGAAAAAGATTTTGTGTGATCGGGGCCTGAACATGCAGGAGGGTGAAAGGAGGGCAAGGAATAGAGTGAATTGGAGCGATGTGGTATACAGGGGTTGACGTGCTGTCAGTGGATTGAATCAAGGCATGTGAAGCGTCTGGGGTAAACCATGGAAGGCTGTGTAGGTATGTATATTTGCGTGTGTGGACGTATGTACATGTGTATGGGGGGGGGGTTGGGCCATTTCTTTCGTCTGTTTCCTTGCGCTACCTCGCAAACGCGGGAGACAGCGACAAAGTATGAAAAAAAAAAAAAAAAAAAATGTGGGAGCGGGGGTCCAGAAATCCTCCACTCCTTGTATTTTTTTTAACTTTCTAAAATGGGAAACAGAAGAAGGAGTCACGCGGGGAGTGCTCATCCTCCTCGAAGGCTCAGATTGGGGTGCCTAAATGTGTGTGGATGTAACCAAGATGTGAAAAAAGGAGAGATAGGTAGTATGTTTGAGGAAAGGAACCTGGGTGTTTTGGCTCTGAGTGAAACGAAGCTCAAGGGTAAAGGGGAAGAGTGGTTTGGGAATGTCTTGGGAGTAAAGTCAGGGGTTAGTGAGAGGACAAGAGCAAGGGAAGGAGTAGCAGTACTCCTGAAACAGGAGTGGGGGGAGTATGTGATAGAATGTAAGAAAGTAAATTCTCGATTAATATGGGTAAAACTGAAAGTTGATGGAGAGAGATGGGTGATTATTGGTGCATATGCACCTGGGCATGAGAAGAAAGATCATGAGAGGCAAGTGTTTTGGGAGCAGCTGAATGAGTGTGTTAGTGGTTTTGATGCACGAGACCGGGTTATAGTGATGGGTGATTTGAATGCAAAGGTGAGTAATGTGGCAGTTGAGGGAATAATTGGTATACATGGGGTGTTCAGTGTTGTAAATGGAAATGGTGAAGAGCTTGTAGATTTATGTGCTGAAAAAGGACTGATGATTGGGAATACCTGGTTTAAAAAGCGAGATATACATAAGTATACTTATGTAAGTAGGAGAGATGGCCAGAGAGCGTTATTGGATTACGTGTTAATTGACAGGCGTGCGAAAGAGAGACTTTTGGATGTTAATGTGCTGAGAGGTGCAACTGGAGGGATGTCTGATCATTATCTTGTGGAGGCTAAGGTGAAGATTTGTATGGGTTTTCAGAAAAGAAGAGTGAATGTTGGGGTGAAAAGGGTGGTGAGAGTAAGTGAGCTTGGGAAGGAGACTTGTGTGAGGAAGTACCAGGAGAGACTGAGTACAGAATGGAAAAAGGTGAGAACAATGGAAGTAAGGGGAGTGGGGGAGGAATGGGATGTATTTAGGGAATCAGTGATGGACTTGCGCAAAAGATGCTTGTGGCATGAGAAGAGTGGGAGGTGGGTTGATTAGAAAGGGTAGTGAGTGGTGGGATGAAGAAGTAAGAGTATTAGTGAAAGAGAAGAGAGAGGCATTTGGACGATTTTTGCAGGGAAAAAAATGAAATTGAGTGGGAGATGTATAAAAGAAAGAGACAGGAGGTCAAGAGAAAGGTGCAAGAGGTGAAAAAAAAGGGCAAATGAGTGTTGGGGTGAGAGAGTATCATTAAATTTTAGGGAGAATAAAAAGATGTTCTGGAAGGAGGTAAATAAAGTGTGTAAGACAAGGGAGCAAATGGGAACTTCAGTGAAGGACGCAAATGGGGAGGTGATAACAAGTAGTGGTGATGTGAGAAGGAGATGGAGTGAGTATTTTGAAGGTTTGTTGAATGTGTTTGATGATAGAGTGGCAGATATAGGGTGTTTTGGTCGAGGTGGTGTGCTAAGTGAGAGGGTTAGGGAAAATGATTTGGTAAACAGAGAAGAGGTAGTAAATGCTTTGCGGAAGATGAAAGCCGGCAAGGCAGCAGGTTTGGATGGTATTGCAGTGGAATTTATTAAAAAAGGGGGTGACTGTATTGTTGACTGGTTGGTAAGGTTATTTAATGTATGTATGACTCATGGTGAGGTGCCTGAGGATTGGCGGAATGCGTGCATAGTGCCATTGTACAAAGGCAAAGGGGATAAGAGTGAGTGCTCAAATTACAGAGGTATAAGTTTGTTGAGTATTCCTGGTAAATTATATGGGAGGGTATTGATTGAGAGGGTGAAGGCATGTACAGAGCATCAGATTGGGGAAGAGCAGTGTGGTTTCAGAAGTGGTAGAGGATGTGTGGATCAGGTGTTTGCTTTGAAGAATGTATGTGAGAAATACTTAGAAAAGCAAATGGATTTGTATGTAGCATTTATGGATCTGGAGAAGGCATATGATAGAGTTGATAGAGATGCTCTGTGGAAGGTATTAAGAATATGTGGTGTGGGAGGCAAGTTGTTAGAAGCAGTGAAAAGTTTTTATCGAGGATGTAAGGCATGTGTACGTGTAGGAAGAGAGGAAAGTGATTGGTTCTCAGTGAATGTAGGTTTGCGGCAGGGGTGTGTGATGTCTCCATGGTTGTTTAATTTGTTTATGGATGGGGTTGTTAGGGAGGTGAATGCAAGAGTTTTGGAAAGAGGGGCAAGTATACAGTCTGTTGGGGATGAGAGAGCTTGGGAAGTGAGTCAGTTGTTGTTCGCTGATGATACAGCGCTGGTGGCTGATTCATGTGAGAAACTGCAGAAGCTGGTGACTGAGTTTGGTAAAGTGTGTGGAAGAAGAAAGTTAAGAGTAAATGTGAATAAGAGCAAGGTTATTAGGTACAGTAGGGTTGAGGGTCAAGTCAATTGGGAGGTGAGTTTGAATGGAGAAAAACTGGAGGAAGTAAAGTGTTTTAGATATCTGGGAGTGGATCTGGCAGCGGATGGAACCATGGAAGCGGAAGTGGATCATAGGGTGGGGGAGGTGGCGAAAATTCTGGGAGCCTTGAAGAATGTGTGGAAGTCGAGAACATTATCTCGGAAAGCAAAAATGGCTATGTTTGAAGGAATAGTGGTTCAAACAATGTTTGATGGTTGCGAGGCGTGGGCTATGGATAGAGTTGTGTGCAGGAGGATGGATGTGCTGGAAATGAGATGTTTGAGGACAATGTGTGGTGTGAGGTGGTTTGATCGAGTAAGTAACGTAAGGGTAAGAGAGATGTGTGGAAATAAAAAGAGCATGGTTGAGAGAGCAGAAGAGGGTGTTTTGAAATAGTTTGGGCACATGGAGAGAATGAGTGAGGAAAGATTGACCAAGAGGATATATGTGTCGGAGGTGGAGGGAACGAGGAGAAGAGGGAGACCAAATTGGAGGTGGAAAGATGGAGTGAAAAAGATTTTGTGTGATCGGGGCCTGAACATGCAGGAGGGTGAAATGAGGGCAAGGAATAGAGTGAATTGGAGCGATGTGGTATACCAGGATTGACGTGCTGTCAGTGGATTGAATCAAGGCATGTGAAGCGTCTAGGGTAAACCATGGAAAGCTGTGTAGGTATGTATATTTGCGTGTGTGGACATATGTATATACATGTGTATGGGGGTGGGTTGGGCCATTTCTTTCGTCTGTTTCCTTGCGCTACCTCGCAAACACGGGAGACAGCGACAAAGAAAAAAAAAAAAAATAAAAATATATATATATATATATATATATATATATATATATATATATACATAAGTATACGTATGTAAGTAGGAGAGATGGCCAGAGAGCGTTATTGGATTACGTGTTAATTGACAGGCGCGCGAAAGAGAGACTTTTGGATTTTAATGTGCTGAGAGGTGCAACTGGAGGGATGTCTGATCATTATCTTGTGGAGGCTAAGGTGAAGATTTGTATGGGTTTTCAGAAAAGAAGAGTGAATGTTGGGGTGAAGAGGGTGGTGAGAGTAAGTGAGCTTGGGAAGGAGACTTGTGTGAGGAAGTACCAGGAGAGACTGAGTACAGAATGGAAAAAGGTGAGAACAATGGAAGTAAGGGGAGTGGGGGAGGAATGGGATGTATTTAGGGAATCAGTGATGGATTGCGCAAAAGATGCTTGTGGCATGAGAAGAGTCGGAGGTGGGTTGAGTAGAAAGGGTAGTGAGTGGTGGGATGAAGAAGTAAGATTATTAGTGAAAGAGAAGAGAGAGGCATTTGGACGATTTTTGCAGGGAAAAAATGCAATTGAGTGGGAGATGTATAAAAGAAAGAGACAGGAGGTCAAGAGAAAGGTGCAAGAGGTGAAAAAGAGGGCAAATGAGAGTTGGGGTGAGAGAGTATCATTAAATTTTAGGGAGAATAAAAAGATGTTCTGGAAGGAGGTAAATAAAGTGTGTAAGACAAGGGAGCAAATGGGAACTTCAGTGAAGGGCGCAAATGGGGAGGTGATAACAAGTAGTGGTGATGTGAGAAGGAGATGGAGTGAGTATTTTGAAGGTTTCTTGAATGTGTTTGATGATAGAGTGGCAGATATAGGGTGTTTTGGTCGAGGTGGTGTGCAAAGTGAGAGGGTTAGGGAAAATGATTTGGTAAACAGAGAAGAGGTAGTAAAAGCTTTGCGGAAGATGAAAGCCGGCAAGGCAGCAGGTTTGGATGGTATTGCAGTGGAATTTATCAAAAAAGGGGGTGACTGTATTATTGACTGGTTGGTAAGGTTATTTAATGTATGTATGACTCATGGTGAGGTGACTGAGGATTGGCAGAATGCGTGCATAGTGCCATTGTACAAAGGCAAAGGGGATAAGAGTGAGTGCTCAAATTACAGAGGTATAAGTTTGTTGAGTATTCCTGGTAGATTATATGGGAGGGTATTGATTGAGAGGGTGAAGGCATGTACAGAGCATCAGATTGGGGAAGAGCAGTGTGGTTTCAGAAGTGGTAGAGGATGTGTGGATCAGGTGTTTGCTTTGAAGAATGTATGTGAGAAATACTTAGAAAAGCAAATGGATTTGTATGTAGCATTTATGGATCTGGAGAAGGAATATGATAGAGTTGATACAGATGCTCTGTGGAAGGTATTAAGAATATATGGTGTGGGTGGCAAGTTGTTAGAAGCAGTGAAAAGTTTTTATCGAGGATGTAAGGCATGTGTATGTGTAAGAAGAGAGGAAAGTGATTGGTTCTCAGTGAATGTAGGTTTGCGGCAGGGGTGTGTGATGTCTCAATGGTTGTTTAATTTGTTTATGGATGGGGTTGTTAGGGAGGTGAATGCAAGAGTTTTGGAAAGAGGGGCAAGTATGAAGTCTGTTGGGGATGAGAGAGCTTGGGAAGTGAGTCAGTTGTTGTTCGCTGATGATACAGCGCTGGTGGCTGATTCATGTGAGAAACTGCAGAAGCTGGTGACTGAGTTTGGTAAAGTGTGTGAAAGAAGAAAGTTAAGAGTAAATGTGAATAAGAGCAAGGTTATTAGGTACAGTAGGGTTGAGGGTCAAGTCAATTTGGAGGTAAGTTTGAATGGAGAAAAACTGGAGGAAGTGTTTTAGATATCTAGGAGTGGATCTGGCAGCGGATGGAACCATGGAAGCTGAAGTGGATCATGGGGTGGGGGAGGGGGCGAAAATCCTGGGAGCCCTGAAGAATGTGTGGAAGTCGAGAACATTATCTCGGAAAGCAAAAATGGGTATGTTTGAAGGAATAGTGGTTCCAACAATGTTGTATGGTTGCGTGGCGTGGGCAGTTGTGCGCAGGAGGGTGGATGTGCTGGAAATGAGATGTTTAAGGACAATGTGTGGTGTGAGGTGGTTTGATCGAGTAAGTAATGTAAGGGTAAGAGAGATGTGTGGAAATAAAAAGAGCGTGGTTGAGAGAGCAGAGGAGGGTGTTTTGAAATGGTTTGGGCACATGGAGAGAATGAGTGAGGAAAGATTGACCAAGAGGATATATGTGTCGGAGGTGGAGGGAACGAGAAGTGGGAGACCAAATTGGAGGTGGAAAGATGGAGTGAAAAAGATTTTGTGTGATCGGGGCCTGAACATGCAGGAGGGTGAAAGGAGGGCAAGGAATAGAGAGAATTGGATCGATGTGGTATACCGGGGTTGACGTGCTGTCAGTGGATTGAATCAGGGCATGTGAAGCGTCTGGGGTAAACCATGGAAAGCTGTGTAGGTATGTATATATGCGTGTGTGGACATATGTATATACATGTGTATGGGGGTGGGTTGGGCCATTTCTTTCGTCTGTTTCCTTGCGCTACCTCGCAAACGCGGGAGACAGCAAAAAAAAAAAAAAAAATATATATATATATATATATATATATATATATATATATATATATATATATATATATATATATATACATATATATATATATATATATATATATATATATATATATATATATATATATATATATATATAATATACATATATACACATGTACACATTCATACTAGCTTGACTTCATCCATTCCTGTCGCTACCCTGCCACACAGGAAATAGCATCGCTACCCCCTACTGAACCTAACAACCTCGCTCTTATTTACATTTACTCTCAACTTTCTCCTTTCACACACACTTTACCAAAATCAGTCACCTTATTCACATTTACTCTCAACTTTCTCCTTTCACACACACTTTACCTAAATCAGTCACCAACCTCTGCAGCTTCTCACCTGAATCAGCCTCCAGCGCTGTATCATCAGCAAACAACAACTGAGTTACTTCCCAAGTCCTCTCATCCACAACAGACTGCATACTTGCCCCTTTCTCCAAAACTCTTGCATTTACCTCCCTAATCATCCCTTCCATAAACAAATCAAACAAACATGGGACATCACGCAACCCTGCCGCAAACCGACATTCACTGGGAGCCAATCACTCTTCTCTCTTCCAACTCATACACATGCCTAACATTCTTGGTAAAAACTTTTCACTGCTTCTAGCAAATTACCTTCCACACCATATACTCTTAAAACCTTCCACAAAGCACCTCTATCAACCCTATCATATGCCTTCTCCAGATCCATAAATGCTACATACAAAGCCATCTGTTTTTCTAAGTATTTCTCACACTCTTCAAAGCAAACACCTGATCCACACATCCTCTACCACTTCTGAAACCACACTGCTCTTCCCCAATCTGATGCTCTGTACATGCCTTTACCCTCTCGATCAATACCATCCCATATAATTTCCCAGGAATATTCAACAAACTTATGCCTCTAATTTGAACACTCACCTTGATCCCTTATGCCTCTATACAGTGGCACTATGCATGCATTCTGCCAATCCTCAGGCACTTCACTATGATCCATAGATGCACTGAATGTCCTTACCAACCAATCAACAACACAGTCACCCCCTTTTCTAATAAATTCCACTGCAATAACATCCAAACCTGCTTCCTTGCCAGATTTCATCTTTGGCAAAGCTTTCACTACCTCTTCTCTCTTTACCAAACCATTCTCCCTGACCCTCTCACTTCGCACACCACCCTAACCAAAACACCTTATATCTATCACTCTATTATCAAACAACTTCAACAAACCTTCAAAATACTCACTCCATCTCCTTCTCACTTCATCACTACTTGTTGTTACTTCCCCACTTTCCCCTTTCACCGATGTTCCCATTTGTTCTCGTCTTACGCACGCTACTTACCTCCTTCCTAAACATCTTTTTATTCTCCCTAAAATTTAATGATACTCTCTCACCCCAACTCTCATTTGCCCTCTTTTTCACCTCTTGCAACTTTCTCTTGACCTCCTGCCACTTTCTTCTATACATCTCCCAGTCATCTGCACTACTTCCCTGCAAGTATCATCCAAACACCTCTCTCTTCTCTTTCACTAACAACCTTACTTCATCCCATACCCACACCCACCTTTCTCATGCAACATGCATTTTTTGTGCAAGCCATCACTGATTCCCTAAATACATCCCATTCTTCACCCACTCCCCTCACGTTATTTGCTCTCACCTTTTGCCATTCTACACTCAATCTCTCCTGGTACTTCCTCACACAAGTCCCCTTTCCGCTTAAGCTCACTTACTCTCACCACTCTCTTTTGAACATTCTTCTTTCCTGGAAATCTCTACAAATCTTCACCTTCACATCCACAAGATAGTGATCAGACATCCCTCCAGCTGCCCCTTTAGCATGCCTATCAATTAACACATCATCCAATAACCCTCTTTGATCATCTCTCCTACTCACATATGTATAGTTATGTATATCTCTCTTTTTAAACCAGGTATTCCAAATCACCACTCCTCATTCAGCACACAAATCCACAAGCCCTTCACCATTTCCATTTACAGCACTGAACACTCCATGTACTACAATCATACCCTCAACTGCCACATTATCCACCATTGCATTTAAATCACCCATCACTATAACCCAGTGTCGTGCATCAAAGTTGCTAACACTCATTCCGCTGCTCCCAAAACACTTGCCTCTCATGATCTTTCTTCTAATGACCAGGTGCACAGGCACAAATAATCACCCACCTCTCTCCATCCACTTTCAGTTTTACCCAAATCAATCTAGAATTTACTTTCATACACTATCACATACTCCCACAACTCCCATTTCAGGAGTAGCAATTCCTCTTTAGCTCTTGTCCTCTCACCAACTCCTGACTTTACTCCCAAACTTTCCCAAACCACTCTTCCCCTTTACCCTTGAGCTTCATTTCACTCAGAGCCAGAACATCCAAGTTTCTTTTCTCAGACATACTACCTATCTCTCCTTTCTTCTCATCTTGGTTACATCCACACACATTTAGACACCTCAATCTGAGCCCTCAAGGAGGATGAGCACTCCCCACTTGACTCCTTCTTCTGTTTCCCTTTTTAGAAATTCAAATACAAGGAAGGGGGTTTCCAGCCTCCTGCTCCCTCTAGTCGCCTTCTACGACACGCAGGGAATACATGGGAAGTACTCTTTCTCCCCTATCCCCAGCAATTGAGTATAATAATAATAATATTAATAATAATAATAACAATATAGTAATAATAATAATAACAATATAGTAATAATAATAATAATAATAATGATAACAATAATGATAATAACAATGTGGAGAGATCATTAACTGAGGGAGGGCAAAAATGGGTATGTCTAAAGGTATAGCAGTCCTAACAATACTGTATGGATATGAGGCATGGGGTATAGATAAGACTGTGTAGAGGTGGGCAGTTATGTATGAAATGAAAGGTTTGAGGACAATGAGTGGTATGAAGTGGTTTCATCAAGTAATGTAAGAGTAAGACAGGTGTGGTGAAAATAAAATAAAAAAAGGTGTGCTGAAATGGTCAGGACATATGGAGAGAATGAGTGGGGAAAGGTTGAAAAGGGGGAGATATTTCAGAAATGGAGGCAACAAGGAGAATGGGAGACCAGATTGGAAGTGGAAAGATGGATTGATAAAGATTTTGAGTGATGGAGGCCTGAACATGGAGGAGTATGAAAGGTTTGCAAAGGATAAAGTGAGCTGGAATGATGTGGTATACAGGGGTCGACGCACTGTTAATGGACTGGACAATGGCATGCAAAGCATCCGGGGCAAACCATGGAAAGGTCTGTCAGGCCTGGTTGTATATGGGAAGCTGTGGTTTTGGTGCAGTGCACATGACAGTGAATGGATGTGAGCAAAAGTGGTCTTTCTTCCTTTCTTTGTTTCTAAGGCTACCTCACTAACACAGGAAACAGCATTTAATTATGAAAAAAAATCGTATATACAGCATGTAAGATAAATAATAACTGTCAGTGTGACCTTACTGATCGATTCAAGTCAACTTTGTCCTTAACTAGAGAGTACTCAACAGCCATTTGTTGTGGAGGAAGTCTATGTAACCTATCACCGGAGCAAATTAAGATATGTTTAGGTGACTCACACATCATGTGATAACAATGTTTAAAGCAGGTTTACCTGTACATTTGGTGCCCAAAGTCCAGCTAAGACTAAAGGTGTCTGCGTCCATGTGTTGAGAACAGCAGCATTGGTGGCAAGGTTGAAGGTGAGTGTAGAAACTGGTTGAAGAACTCTTAACATAATATCTGCTTGCTCAAGGTCTCGCAAAAAGGCAGTTGCTCTGTGAAATGTAAGTAATAAACATTGCTAATGCCCAGAATGTGAAGTCAAAAAAGCAAAGGTAAGATCCTATGGCTTTTAGATCAATCTGATACTAAAACCACTGAAATGTGTTCAGTGCAAACTTTCACCTCTGTTCATGTCTACAAGATGTGGAACAATTGGATAAAACCACTCGGGTCACTCATACCTATCCTTGACCATGGAAGGTGTGTTAAAAAGAACATGGATTTCCACATTAATATCAGCATATCTAATTTTTTTTTTCATCTTGCACACCTCCAATTATGCCTCTATCTGCTAACACTTAATGTGGTGGGCAGCTAATGACCAGGGAGATATATTACCAGTACTATCTACATGGCTAACAGGAGGGTATGTGATGGTTGCATAGAAGGCAAGCACTTGGTGGTTGTCTATCTGCCATTTCTTTCTGCCTTGCCCACACATGGTCATACAATCTCTCCTTGTCACACATTACACTAAACAACACAACTCACGAAACTTATTCTTCATAACTCTAGACACTCCTGGGGAGAGCACTATATGTTAGCACAGCCTTTTGAGAAGTAATAGGGAGAAACATGATGTAAAAGTAGTAGATATAAACAGTTAGTTTTGAGCATTAGGTAAAAGTATTAGATAGGAACATTTAGGTTTGAGCATTAGGTAAAATTAGTAGACAGGAACATTTAGGTTTGTGCATTAGTTAGTAGTAGTAAGTTGGATCATTAGGTAGCAGCAGTTTGCAAGAAAATTAGGGAGGAACCTCTGGGAACACGGCACTACAGTTGCCCTCCTCCAGTGGACAGTTAAAGTTGAGGCACTAAAAGGCTAAAAAGTGGCACTGGAGTTCACCAGGTATGGAGACTTTTCAGCCAAGGTCACCCCTTGAGGGACTTCCCAAAGGTAATGGGCTTCAGACGTGTAGATAGATAGATATATAGAAAGATGTTTTTTCATACTTGATATCCATTTCCCACATCAGCAAGGTAGCAACAGGAATAGAAGAAAGGTCACATCCATTCACACACATAAACATATATATCTTATATTTATTTATTTATTTTACTTTATTTTGCTTTGTCGCTGTCTCCCGCGTTTGCGAGGTAGTGCAAGGAAACAGACGAAAGAAATGGCCAAACCCACCCCCATACACATGTATATACACACACGTCCACACACGCAAATATACATACCTATACATCTCAATGTACAAATATATATATATACACACAGACACATACATATATACCCATGCACACAATTCACACTGTCTGCCTTTATTCATTCCCATCGCCACCTCGCCACACATGGAATACCATCCCCCTCCCCCCTCATGTGTGCGAGGTAGCACAAGGAAAAGACAACAAAGGCCTCATTCGTTCACACTCAGTCTCTAGCTGTCATGCAATAATGCCCGAAACCACAGCTCCCTTTCCACATCCAGGCCCCACACAGCTTTCCATGGTTTACCCCAGACGCTTCAAATGCCCTGGTTCAATCCACTGACAGCACGTCAACCCCGGTATACCACATCGATCGAATTCACTCAATTCCTTGCCCGCCTTTCACCCTCCTGCATGTTCAGGCCCCAATCACTCAAAATCTTTTTCACTCCATCTTTCCACCTCCAATTTGGTCTCCCACTTCTCCTCGTTCCCTCCACCTCCGACACATATATCCTCTTGGTCAATCTTTCCTCACTCATTCTCTCCATGTGCCCAAACCATTTCAAAACACCCTCTTCTGCTCTCTCAACCACAATCTTTTTATTTCCACACATCTCTCTTACCCTATTGTTACTTACTCGATCAAACCACCTCACACCATACACTGTCCTCAAACATCTCATTTCCAGCACATCCACCCTCCTGCGCACAACTCTATCCATAGCCCACGCCTCGCAACCATACAACATTGTTGGAACCACTACTCCTTCTAACATATCCATTTTTGCTTTCAGAGATAATGTTCTCGACTTCCACACATTCTTCAAGGCTCCCAGGATTTTCGCCCCCTCCCCCACCCTATGATTCACTTCCGCTTCCATGGTTCCATCCACTGCCAGATCCACTCCCAGATATCTAAAACACTTTACTTCCTCCAGTTTTTCTCCATTCAAACTTACCTCCCAATTGACTTGACCCTCAACCCTACTGTACCTAATAACCTTGCTCTTATTCACATTTACTCTTAACTTTCTTCTTTCACACACTTTACCAAACTCAGTCACCAGCTTCTGCAGTTTCTCACATGAATCAGCCACCAGCGCTGTATCATCAGCAAACAACAACTGACTCACTTCCCAAGCTCTCTCATCCACAACAGACTTCATTCTTACTCCTCTTTCCAAAACTCTTGCATTCACCTCCCTAACAACCCCATCCATAAACAAATTAAACAACCATGGAGACATCACACACCCCTGCCGCAAACCTACATTCACTGAGAACCAATCACTTTCCTCTCTTCCTACACGTACACATGCCTTACATCCTCGATAAAAACTTTTCACTGCTTCTAACAACTGGCCTCCCACACCATATATTCTTAATACCTTCCACAGAGCATCTCTATCAACTCTATCATATGCCTTCTCCAGATCCATAAATGCTACATACAAATCCATTTGCTTTTCTAAGTATTTCTCACATACATTCTTCAAAGCAAACACCTGATCCACACATCCTCTACCACTTCTGAAACCACACTGCTCTTCCCCAATCTGATGCTCTGTACATGCCTTCACCCTCTCAATCAATACCCTCCCATATAATTTACCAGGAATACTCAACAAACTTATACCTCTGTAATTTGAGCACTCACTCTTATCCCCTTTGCCTTTGTACAATGGCACTATGCACGCATTCCGCCAATCCTCAGGCACCTCACCATGAGTCATACATACATTAAATAACCTTACCAACCAGTCAACAATACAGTCACCCCCTTTTTTAATAAATTCCACTGCAATACCATCCAAACCTGCTGCCTTGCCGGCTTTCATCTACCGCAAAGCTTTTACTACCTCTTCTCTGTTTACCAAATCATTTTCCCCAACCCTCTCACTTTGCACACCACCTCGACCAAGACACCCTATATCTGCCACTCTATCATCAAACACATTCAACAAACCTTCAAAATACTCACTCCATCTCCTTCTCACATCACCACTACTTGTTATCACCTCCCCATTAACGCCCTTCACTGAAGTTCCCATTTGCTCCCTTGTCTTACGCACTTTATTTACCTCCTTCCAGAACATCTTTTTATTCTCCCTAAAATCTAATGATATTCTCTCACCCCAACTCTCATTTGCCCTCTTTTTCACCTCTTGCACCTTTCTCTTGACCTCCTGTCTCTCTTTTATACATCTCCCACTCAATTGCATTTTTTCCCTGCAAAAATCGTCAAAATGCCTCTCTCTTCTCTTTCACTAATAATCTTACTTCTTCATCCCACCACTCACTACCCTTTCTACTCAAACCCACCTCCCACACTTCTCATGCCACAAGCATCTTTTGCGCAATCCATCACTGCCCTAATACATCCCATTCCTCCCCCACTCCCCTTACTTCCATTGTTCTCACCTTTTTCCATTCTGTACTCAGTCTCTCCTGGTACTTCCTCACACAAGTCTCCTTCCCAAGCTCACTTACTCTCACCACCCTCTTCACCCCAACATTCTCTCTTCTTTTCTGAAAACCTATACAAATCTTCACCTTAGCCCCCACAAGATAATGATCAGACATCCCTCCAGTTGCACCTCTCAGCACATTTACATCCAAAAGTCTCTCTTTCGCGCGCCTGTCAATTAACACGAATCCAGTAACGCTCTCTGGCCATCTCTCCTACTTACATACGTATACTTATGTATATCTCTCTTTTTAAACCAGGTATTCCCAATCACCAGTCCTTTTTCAGCACATAAATCTACAAGCTCTTCACCATTTCCATTTACAACACTGAACACCCCATGTATACCAATTATTTCCTCAACTGCCACATTACTCACCTTTGCATTCAAATCACCCATCACTATAACCCATTCACGTGCATCAAAACCACTAACACACTCATTCAGCTGCTCCCAAAACACTTGCCTCTCATGATCTTTCTTCTCATGCCCAGGTGCATATGCACCAATAATCACCCATCTCTCTCCATCAACTTTCAGTTTTACCCATATTAATCGAGAATTTACTTTCTTACATTCTATCACATACTCCCACAACTCCTGTTTCAGGAGTACTGCTACTCCTTCCCTTGCTCTTGTCCTCTCACTAACCCCTGACTTTACTCCCAAGACATTCCCAAACCACTCTTCTCCTTTACCCTTGAGCTTCGTTTCACTCAGAGCCAAAACATCCAGGTTCCTTTCCTCAAACATACTACCTATCTCTCCTTTTTTCACATCTTGGTTACATCCACACACATTTAGACACCCCAACCTGAGTCTACGAGGAGTATGAGCACTCCCCGCGTGACTCCTTCTGTTTCCCATTTTTTAGAAAGTTAAAAATACAAGGATGGGAGGATTTCTGGCCCCCCCACACCTGTCCCCTCTACTCGCCTAAAATCTAAAAAGAGGCACTGGAGTTCTCTAGTTATGGAGGCTACTGCCATGGCCACCCCAATGAGGCAATTCCACTTGGAACAGGCATCAGAGTTATATATACATATAATGAGTATCACTTTTTAAGTTATTCATTTACTTTTATATCTAAGCATGAGCATTCAAAATGGCAAAGTATATCATTTATTCAATCATGTTTGAAAAGGTTCTATGTGGATAAATGATCTGTCTGCCATAATGCAAAGGGTCAAAATAAAAGTTTGCAGTTGGTACAACAATTACCTTCAACTCCAGCTCAATAAGAATGGACTAATCTAGCTCGTGTGCCACACATGGTAGAAAATAGATACAATCTAAAAATGATTCTATGATGGATATTACAAGTAACATCTATACTCTGCAATTAACATACAATCTTATACATACTCAAAACAAACTTCACAGCACCCTTCACAAGAAAACTGCAAATTAGTAAAACATTTTTTAAATCTAAGAAAAAAAAAATGCTTTTTATGGTGATATAATACACCAAAACATACACAATTCTAGTAACCCACTGTGATATCCAGAGTTATCATATAAAACTAAAAATTTCAACAAAATTACACTACCAAAATAAAACAATCAGAAATTTTCTGATTAGTAATACTAATGGGGTCATGAATCTGGCTTTATCCCACATCACCCTTACCTGTAATAGTCCTTAAGAGTGCGAGTATCATGTAGCAGCACACTGAGGTAGCTACAGATCTGCCCCTGATTGACAGCCAGACGTACCCATGCTCGACTTCGCCCCACCTCACTAGTGATGAAGGATAGTCCGCTTACCTATGTTTCAGAAAAAAGGAGATCCAGAAACATGAGCTACAGCCTACAAGAAATGAAGGACAGTCTGCTTACCTATGTATCACAAAAAGCAGATCCAGAATCATAATCCAAACTTGGATACATGATACTATAAAATCTTAAAGCTCACTAAAAAGGAGGGACAAATCAATTTCAACTAGACAATGGGCACAACACTTATAACTGACATTTCCCCCCTTTTTCTCTTCATATATCTTCATTTAACCTGACCATTCAATATATATATAATATATATTTATATTATATTATTATTTTTTTTTTTGCTTTGTCGCTGTCTCCCGCGTTTGCGAGGTAGTGCAAGGAAACAGACGAAAGAAATGGCCAAACCCCCCCATACACATGTATATACACACAGTCCACACACGCAAATATACATACCTATACATCTCAATGTACACAATATATCTATATACTACACAGACACATACATATATACCACATGCACACAATTCACACTGTCCCTGCCTTTATTCATCCCATCGCCACCTCGCCACACATGAATACCATCCCCCTCCCCCTCATTGTGCTCGAGTGCACAAGGAAAAGACAACAAAGGCCATCATTCGTTCACACTCAGTTCTCTAGCTGTCATGCAATAATGCCCGAAACCACAGCTCCCTTTCCACATCCAGGCCCCACACAGCTTTCCATGGTTTACCCCAGACGCTTCAAATGCCCTGGTTCAATCCACTGACAGCACGTCAACCCCGGTATACCACATCGATCGAATTCACTCAATTCCTTGCCCGCCTTTCACCCTCCTGCATGCTCAGGCCCCAATCACTCAAAATCTTTTTCACTCCATCTTTCCACCTCCAATTTGGTCTCCCACTTCTCCTCGTTCCCTCCACCTCCGACACATATATCCTCTTGGTCAATCTTTCCTCACTCATTCTCTCCATGTGCCCAAACCATTTCAAAACACCCTCTTCTGCTCTCTCAACCACAATCTTTTTATTTCCACACATCTCTCTTACCCTATTGTTACTTACTCGATCAAACCACCTCACACCATACACTGTCCTCAAACATCTCATTTCCAGCACATCCACCCTCCTGCGCACAACTCTATCCATAGCCCACGCCTCGCAACCATACAACATTGTTGGAACCACTACTCCTTCTAACATATCCATTTTTGCTTTCAGAGATAATGTTCTCGACTTCCACACATTCTTCAAGGCTCCCAGGATTTTCGCCCCCTCCCCCACCCTATGATTCACTTCCGCTTCCATGGTTCCATCCACTGCCAGATCCACTCCCAGATATCTAAAACACTTTACTTCCTCCAGTTTTTCTCCATTCAAACTTACCTCCCAATTGACTTGACCCTCAACCCTACTGTACCTAATAACCTTGCTCTTATTCACATTTACTCTTAACTTTCTTCTTTCACACACTTTACCAAACTCAGTCACCAGCTTCTGCAGTTTCTCACATGAATCAGCCACCAGCGCTGTATCATCAGCAAACAACAACTGACTCACTTCCCAAGCTCTCTCATCCACAACAGACTTCATTCTTACTCCTCTTTCCAAAACTCTTGCATTCACCTCCCTAACAACCCCATCCATAAACAAATTAAACAACCATGGAGACATCACACACCCCTGCCGCAAACCTACATTCACTGAGAACCAATCACTTTCCTCTCTTCCTACACGTACACATGCCTTACATCCTCGATAAAAACTTTTCACTGCTTCTAACAACTGGCCTCCCACACCATATATTCTTAATACCTTCCACAGAGCATCTCTATCAACTCTATCATATGCCTTCTCCAGATCCATAAATGCTACATACAAATCCATTTGCTTTTCTAAGTATTTCTCACATACATTCTTCAAAGCAAACACCTGATCCACACATCCTCTACCACTTCTGAAACCACACTGCTCTTCCCCAATCTGATGCTCTGTACATGCCTTCACCCTCTCAATCAATACCCTCCCATATAATTTACCAGGAATACTCAACAAACTTATACCTCTGTAATTTGAGCACTCACTCTTATCCCCTTTGCCTTTGTACAATGGCACTATGCACGCATTCCGCCAATCCTCAGGCACCTCACCATGAGTCATACATACATTAAATAACCTTACCAACCAGTCAACAATACAGTCACCCCCTTTTTTAATAAATTCCACTGCAATACCATCCAAACCTGCTGCCTTGCCGGCTTTCATCTACCGCAAAGCTTTTACTACCTCTTCTCTGTTTACCAAATCATTTTCCCCAACCCTCTCACTTTGCACACCACCTCGACCAAGACACCCTATATCTGCCACTCTATCATCAAACACATTCAACAAACCTTCAAAATACTCACTCCATCTCCTTCTCACATCACCACTACTTGTTATCACCTCCCCATTAACGCCCTTCACTGAAGTTCCCATTTGCTCCCTTGTCTTACGCACTTTATTTACCTCCTTCCAGAACATCTTTTTATTCTCCCTAAAATCTAATGATATTCTCTCACCCCAACTCTCATTTGCCCTCTTTTTCACCTCTTGCACCTTTCTCTTGACCTCCTGTCTCTTTCTTTTATACATCTCCCACTCAATTGCATTTTTTCCCTGCAAAAATCGTCAAAATGCCTCTCTCTTCTCTTTCACTAATAATCTTACTTCTTCATCCCACCACTCACTACCCTTTCTACTCAAACCCACCTCCCACACTTCTCATGCCACAAGCATCTTTTGCGCAATCCATCACTGATTCCCTAAATACATCCCATTCCTCCCCCACTCCCCTTACTTCCATTGTTCTCACCTTTTTCCATTCTGTACTCAGTCTCTCCTGGTACTTCCTCACACAAGTCTCCTTCCCAAGCTCACTTACTCTCACCACCCTCTTCACCCCAACATTCTCTCTTCTTTTCTGAAAACCTATACAAATCTTCACCTTAGCCCCCACAAGATAATGATCAGACATCCCTCCAGTTGCACCTCTCAGCACATTTACATCCAAAAGTCTCTCTTTCGCGCGCCTGTCAATTAACACGAATCCAATAACGCTCTCTGGCCATCTCTCCTACTTACATACGTATACTTATGTATATCTCTCTTTTTAAACCAGGTATTCCCAATCACCAGTCCTTTTTCAGCACATAAATCTACAAGCTCTTCACCATTTCCATTTACAACACTGAACACCCCATGTATACCAATTATTCCCTCAACTGCCACATTACTCACCTTTGCATTCAAATCACCCATCACTATAACCCATTCACGTGCATCAAAACCACTAACACACTCATTCAGCTGCTCCCAAAACACTTGCCTCTCATGATCTTTCTTCTCATGCCCAGGTGCATATGCACCAATAATCACCCATCTCTCTCCATCAACTTTCAGTTTTACCCATATTAATCGAGAATTTACTTTCTTACATTCTATCACATACTCCCACAACTCCTGTTTCAGGAGTACTGCTACTCCTTCCCTTGCTCTTGTCCTCTCACTAACCCCTGACTTTACTCCCAAGACATTCCCAAACCACTCTTCTCCTTTACCCTTGAGCTTCGTTTCACTCAGAGCCAAAACATCCAGGTTCCTTTCCTCAAACATACTACCTATCTCTCCTTTTTTCACATCTTGGTTACATCCACACACATTTAGACACCCCAACCTGAGTCTACGAGGAGTATGAGCACTCCCCGCGTGACTCCTTCTGTTTCCCATTTTTTAGAAAGTTAAAAATACAAGGATGGGAGGATTTCTGGCCCCCCCACACCTGTCCCCTCTACTCGCCTAAAATCTAAAAAGAGGCACTGGAGTTCTCTAGTTATGGAGGCTACTGCCATGGCCACCCCAATGAGGCAATTCCACTTGGAACAGGCATCAGAGTTATATATACATATAATGAGTATCACTTTTTAAGTTATTCATTTACTTTTATATCTAAGCATGAGCATT